>NW_028254142.1:0-55301 GCF_964263255.1 Lissotriton vulgaris
GGCCACGATAGTCCGCCCAACATCTCCAGATTTTGTAGTGTTTGCGTGGGCTTTCCCTGGCAATAAAGATAGGCTGTTCCAACCCCTTGCAGAAATCCAGCCCATTTTTCCTTGCGGTCAATGACGGGGCCCTCGGTGCCTTCCATGCCCTTGCAATGCCCCTCTTTACCAGTGTGAAACCTAACAGCATGTGGTGTCGTTTGTAAATGTTACCGCCTACCCCCTCCATGACATGCAGCAAGGCCAGTTGCGACGTGCGGGACAACCTCCACCCCAGGACCTCTGATAAGCAGTCAAACCCCCGCCCCCCCAAAAAACCGATCCAAAGACAAACAATGCCATACCATGTTTATAAATGTGCCCTCCCCCCGCCCACAGCGAAGATATTCGGGGGAGGCAATCAACCCTGCCCTCCACAGGCGGACCCACGTGTAATAGACTCTGTGGAGGTACTTGAACTGGACAAGGCGGAGTCGCATAGCTATGGCTGCATCCCTTGGTGCAGCCAGAGCCTCCATCTAGTCCTCCTCCTCCAATGAGCCCACGTCCTCCTCCCAGTCCCCTGAAGCTTCTGTAGTGTAGAGGAGCAATGTATAACAAGGGTTTGGTATATTCAAGATATTTTCCGGTCAGGTAAGTCACCCATGAAAATATTTGCTTCTACTTGACTGAATTTCGGCAGGGACTCTAAACCCTCTAGGCTAGGGGACAGGGCATGCCGAAATTGTAGGTAACGATAGAACTGGGACCATGGCATGTGAAACTCGACCTGATGGTCTTGGAAGGATTTAAGCTTTAGACCCCTCATGACATCCCCAAGTGTTGAGATGGCTATATTATCCCACCCCGAAACCCCTGCAAAGCCGCCAATTGGGGTAACCGCCCATTGTTCCAGAGGGGAGTCTCCCTAGTTAAAGTATTCCACCAACCAATGGGTCTCAGCACCTGTCTCCAGATCTGGAATACCGCCCTCGTAGCTGCTGGCAGAGAGCCCCTCAGGGCCGCTGAGTACAGAATTGTGTGTAACGTGCGGCGCCCCATTAGCCATCGCTCGACAGCATATGCCGGGTCCCCTCTATTGCCATACCACCATTCATTGAGGACTAATAAATGCGAGGCTTGGTAGTAGGATAGGACTTCAGAGGACCCCCCACAATACGTTGAGAGGAAACATTTACGCAGAGCTACTCGCATCTTACCCCCTTCCCAAGCTTTGGCACAGTTTAATACAGCTTCATGAAACTTTTTTAATAAAGGCTCCATCCTGGAAAGGTTTGAGGTGATCCATCAAGTTGGGCCCGTGAAAGAGGGGGGATCCCAAAACACGTTTTTCTTATTAATTTTTTCTTAGGAAAATTGATCAGCGATACCACGAAAACTGCTGAATGGAATTACACCAAAGTTGGCAGTAAACTAGAATTTCGCCCAGAAAGCCTGCATTTTGTTTTGATTTAATGTAAATCCATTCAGTAGTTTTTGAAAATTCATGTTAAAGATCATTGTATTTTTCATGCCGTGGAGTATCCACAGAGCTAACAGATCTTAAGGTAAGATCCGATTGACTGCCAACATCAACAAAAATGTGGCTACAGCCATTTTAGATTTTTTCATATAAAAACATTAAAAAACGAAAACATATTGGGGCCAGGGTAGGGATACTAGTTCTGGTGGGAGGTGAAAACAGTTTTTTTTAATTGGTGCATCGAATCCGCAGAGGATCCACAAATCCATGGGCATTGATCTCTCACGTCCTAAAGTAATTATTACTGACGCCCTTGCCATGCACTGCTAGTTACCATACATATTACATCACTCATGACATGCTCTATGACATCATTGATAACATCACTGCAACATCTGAAATTACATCATTGATGGCAACACTCTGCATTGTGGAGGCGCAAGCTATAGTTACTTTAGGGCACAACTTATAGATACTTGAGACATCTATAACTGGTGAATTTCAGTGGTTTTGCGCGTTTAAAACTGTATGTTTTAACCTAATTAAAACACCTTAAACTTTTGTTTATTTACTGAATGGATTGTTTATTTACAAATATATATATTTGGACCCCATGCCTTTATATAAAATGGTTGATTTCTGTTATTCTTATCTTACAGGCACTTGCACTTCAGTGGAAAAATTGAATTGATCAAAGATGAATTTCTATCTTTTCCTTATTGATCTCCATCTCAAAAAATACAATGGGATCTTATTTATCTCTTTAATTTCTGAATATGTCCTGAAAATGTAAATTTTGCTTACTTATGGAATATTGAACTTTACAGTGATAAAAAGAATCTCACACTGGATGTTTAGTGCTAGTAAGCAAAATGGAGACACAGTCTAGTTATTGATTTTAATGAACAGTGACAAGGGATGTGTTAGACCTGTCTGGCCTTTTGCGTAGCCCCTCCTATTCATTATTTATTTTGTCCCCTTTTTGCCCCTCATACCTTTTTTTATCTTTTTGTGTCCACTAGATTTTTATGGTGTTGGCCTGGGGGATAGGTGCTCTTTTGCCCTCATAGTCTTTAGAGGCCTAGGCGCCTTTCTGACTGGATTTACATGACACACAAAATGGTGGCTATTAACTGCCACAACTGCCAACACTGGGACTGGGCCCATAGGGCACAATAGGAACCTTCTAGAACCTTCTGGTCTCTTCTGGACCTTATGAGGTCATCCTATATAAAGCCTGGTGAGAGGCTGGCCATTTTGTAATGACCATAGAACCTGAGGAGTGAGGCTGTGGCCCGGGGAGGGTGGCGCACAAGTAGTGGTTAGTTTCCTTAAAGGCTGACAACCTTCTCTTGGGGACGTCCCCCCTGAGCCCCTTTGACTGAGCCCTGGTATGGTACATGACCCCTGAGGGTAGTGGCCCTGTAAGTTCCCGCTGGCCCCCCTCGGGTTCCTCCTGATCATTCCCCCCCTTTTTCAAGGCTTCTAAAAGACTGACTTACCAGCCTCGTGGGAAGCGAAACGGGAATCCACGAAGGGCACTGGGGAGGCATAATAGTGAAGGAGGCACTGGGACCCTGTGTAGGTCTGAGGAGGTGCATCACCCTCCAGAGTGGTCTGGAGAATAGCTCCGACTGAAGCGGGAGACACCGCTCCCTCGCGCATGCCCAGAGGCGCGGTGATCGTGAGGAGTGTGGAGGCGGGCCAAGTGGAGACACTGCTCCTTCGCGCCTGGTTCTCAACGCGGCCGCCTAGGAAGTGAGGTAGGCGACGCTGGAGTATACGCAAGAGACGGCGCCCAGCGGAGACATTGCTCCTTTGCACATGTGTGGTAACGCGGCTGCCCAAGAAGTGTGGTAGGCGGCACCGGAGGCAGTGGTTGAGGCGGCGCCCAGCGGGGACACTGCCCCATCGCGCCTGTGTGTAAGCGTGACCACTCTTGAGGAGAGAGTGGAGGCGAATGGTGTCACCGAGACTCCGGTGACAGCAGGAAATCCTTCCGTGTTGCGGGCTTGTTGGGCAAGTGATCCAGCCCATGTGGGAGGCACCAATCCCGAAGGAAGCACCGGCTGCAGTGGCAATGACATCCAGCCCAAGTAAGGTGGAAGAGGGGGCTGACATTTGACTGAGGAACACTCGTGTGCCACAGAGGAGGGGTGGTTCTTTTTAGCCTGCCAGTACTTGGTAATTGAGAGGCACGAGGAGAGGAGACTGTGACTGAGGGCTAAGTGAACCAACAAAGAGAGGAAACAGTGAGACTAAAGGGGGCAACTGCCCAGTAAAGTTTACTTGAACCACTGTGAGGCTGACAAGAGTGGGGATTGTATTATAGTCCTGCATTCTCTTTCAGAGGCGGGAGGGGGAAGAGAAGCTCTGGGCCTGCTTGTTTAAGTGCATTAGGCTGTGATACATAAGCTGTGTTAAGCACTGTTCCTGACCTAGGAAATCCTGGAATAGTCACCTGCTTGAGGGGAGAGAGTGTCACCCTTTTGGTGCCAAGGTGCCAACCTAAGTGTATGATACCTAAATATTCGCAGAGTGTAAAGTAAAGAGGGTAACCAATCAACTGCAGAGAATGTCTAATGTAAAGTCAAAAGTACAGTAATAAGTTAGAAAAGGAGGAGAGAAAAAGTTTACAAGATTAAGAAGTGTATTCCCTAATTTGCATTGTAAATGTGATACTGAAACAGCAAATGAGCCCAAGAAATAAGTAACTGACAACAAGAGAAAATATAAAGCTTTTTCTACTTTTATAAAAAAGTTAAGGTGTAGAATCATTTCTTTTGGGATGGATGTGCACTGAGTTACTGAATGGGTGGAACGCAAACTTCACACAAATGCTCTGAGATGAGCCTTACTGCTTAGTGTCAAGCTACCCTAGGTGACTTGGTGACCCCAGGTCCAACAGGATGACACTGTGTGAGCACTTTAAAAGACGATCTAGACAACGGGACTCTATGGTCCAGTTGACGGCAGGATTGCGAAATGCATCAACCGTCCATTCTAAGGCACTAAATGGTGATTAAATAATAAAATTGATTTGAAATATCCTTGGAGTCTGCATTGCCCAATGGTACTGTACAGGACAAAGTGGAGTTTATATATATATATATCTATCTATCTCATGACGTTTTATTTTGTTTTGACACGCCACGCATGGAATAATGCGAATGCCCATCTGTGGGCTTAACCATGCAATATGCTATTCTTTGTTACATATATTACACACTACAAGATGGCCGCACTTGTTTCTTGCGAGGTGTAAGTCCCCTTGTTTATGTCCATGCCTGACTGGAAGTGGGAGTGATTATGATTTGTTTATAACAATGTCGGAAACAAACACAGTGCATCACACACTGACGAAGGCAGACCGCCGAAACGCGTCTGTGTGCTCCCCTCCGCTAAATAAAATCTAGCGCGTTTGTAACCTTCATCCTCGAGTGCTGTCGTATTTTTCCTGGAGTTGGAAGGATTTTTGAGCGTTAATGTGTGGCGGTGTCCACGAACCGCCGACAGCACCCGCCGACGAGTGAGCAGCCGCTTTTTCGTGGAGAAAGGAGCGTGTTTGAAGTGCACGGCTGCGCACCGCCTGATCCAATTTGGGAGTTCGAGTCCGGTCACGGATTACGGAGGAGTACGCGAGTCCCGTGTCTCCCGAGGAAGACGTCTCCGGTGAGCATTGTATGTGGCTATTAATCGTATACTCCCATCTCTGTACGTCAGGGAACATTGGAATTGTGTGGCCAGGCGACAGAGGATTGAAGTTATAGACGCGCTTTTGAACTGCGGGGGCGGCAGCACTATCTGTACGCACGAGTCTACAGTACAAGCCTAATACTGTTTATGACACGTGCTATACCGACATGTTTTCTGATGCAGAACGGCAAACGGCAGCAAAAGGCATGTTCAAAAGGCAGACAAGATCGCCTGCAACAACTGAACCGCCCACAGTGGAAACGCCCAGTAACCCACTTTTAACAACAATGACTAAATTGGAACGTCTCCATGAAAGGGAGATCCGCAAATGGTGGGAGGCGACAAGCCTCACTAATTATATCGAAGAAGAAAGGGTACCAAGGGGGTTGAGAGTCCACACTGTTCCCTCCTATGAGAATCCGGACCCGCAACTGCTCACGGACTGGTTCGAACATACTGCTCAATACTGTGAGGGCACACTCAAAATACTTGTGAAATATGCTTGGTGCGACAGGGAGCGAGCACTGGCAGACATTCAAGCAATTGACAACGAACTTGAAAATGAAACTGATCCTAGCCAAGTAGCTAACATCACACAGATGAAGGAACAAATGAAGACCAGGCTAGTAAAATATGAAGCCAAAATAAGACTCCGTAAACAGGAGAAATACGAGAGGGACGCAAATGATTATCTAACTGGACGCGTCCTCACCTATGCGAAAAAGTTTGACGCTCCACGCAAGGCCCTCCAGAAGAGCAGAAAGGAAGGTGCTGGGACAACAAGCGGAACTGGGGAAGTGACTTCCGAATCAGACATAACTGAGAATGAATCGGAAGAAAATCAATCAGACCCAGATACACGCACTACTAACAGAAGGCCGAAACCGGCAGAGAAAAGCACCAAGACTCCTTTTCAGGAGGAGTACGAGGTTATCCAAAGCACATGGCTCCGAGGTGGGAAGAACAAGCCCCCAGACATGGATACCCAAGGAGCAGAAAAAGACAGAGAACCAGACGGTCAGGCGGGGGGAACAAGAGGCAGAGGCAGAGGCGGCGCCCGAGTATCTCGCTGGACGAATCGGAAGCGCACCAACAAAAAACAATAGCCTCAGCCAACAATGCAAGTGGAATGAACAACACTACCGACCCATCAGGAAACCCTAGCACTTACAATGAGGCAACAAATTTAACGGTAGTCAATCTCACTACCAGAAAGCTTACAATGGAAGAAGAGCAGGTCCTAAGCCTTGTACTAACCTTCTGTCCAAACAGTGAGTTGGAATACACCCAAACCAAAATAGACCTGTTCCGCTTCACGCGCAAATTGAAATTACATAAACACTTCAAACTGCGACCACATCTACAAAACAAAGAACACCAAGGGCGAAGAATTACAGCAACAGATGCACTGAGCGGCAAAGACCTACGCTCAGTAGAGATACTAAGTGATCTGGAACTGGAACATACACAGAACCTTGCAGACCTGGATACCGCCCAGAGAGCGGAAATGCAGGGTATTGAACAAGAAAGTGAAAGCAGTGGATTCAAACCAGTGTCCACCTTTGTTCCCCAATCCCCTTGGGATGCTATAGATGTGTTCACGCAAGCCATGAACGAGGATCTATTAAAGTACCACAAAACCAATCAACAAAACCCCCACCAGAACATCACGGAACCACAGAGACTAGCCCTAAAAAGATTAACGACGGACACGAAAATCATTGTGAAGCCCTTTGATAAGGGCGGGAACGTGGTTTTAATGACTCGTGAATACTACACGAAGGAAGCATTAAGGCAACTCTCGGATGAGAACTTTTACATCAAATGCACTAATGAGATCTACCAGCAGAGTATTACAGAGTATGACAAACTTATCTCTAAGTGGTATAATCCACGTATGCTGAGTAAAGATGAACATCTGTTCTTACGCACTACTTGCCCTATGACTCCTACCTTTTACCACCTCCCAAAACTTCACAAAAATCGTGACTGCCCACCTGGCCGCCCGATTATTTCTTCTATTGGGAGTCTCACAGAGAATATGTCTCGCTTTGTGGACCACACCTTATTTCCTCTAGTGTCTACTCTGGACTCGTATGTGCGAGACACGAAAGACTTTTGACGAAATTGCAGAATTTGGTGTGGGAACAGGATTATCTTCTGATGGTATTGGGCATCACTAGCCTCTACACAATTATTGAACATAATCATGGATTAGAGGCTGTGAAATGGGCACTAGAACAACACCAACTACGATTTTCTAGACACAATCTAATGATTCTAGAATTCGTAGAATTCTGTCTAAAACATAACATTTTCCTGTTCGAGGAACAGCTATACATCCAGAAGTCTGGTACGGCGATGGGTACCTGCTTTGCCCCCAGCTATGCGAACTTGTTCGTAGGCTGGTGGGAGGAGCAGGTACCCAGGAGCTGCATAGTAGGATGCAAAGAGGGCAAGGTCATCTGTTGGCATCGGTATATCGATGACCTTTTCATTGTGTGGAAAGGCGACCTTGAAACAGCTCAGGAGTACATTAATGTACTAAATAACAACCAAATTAATCTACATTTTTCGGGAACAGTGAGTCCGGTGGCAGCGGACTATCTGGACCTCAAAATATATGTAGAAGACGGACACCTCCACACTAACCTCTTTAGAAAACAAACTGCTGGCAACTCCACACTGCATGCCAGCAGCAGCCATCCACCCCAACTAATCAACAGTATCCCCTATGGGGAACTGCTGAGACTTCGCAGAAACTGTTCCAAACCCTCTGATTTCGAAGCGGCTGCTTCGGAATGCATATCCCGATTTAGAGCTAGGGGGTATGGCGAGAAAATACTTAACAACACTCTCAATAGAGTCAGGAGGATAGAGAGACAGTCCCTTCTGACTAGTAATTCTGAACAGGTCAATCGAAGAGGCTTGCCAGGTGACAACAAGGGCAAGTTCAGAGTTATAACTCCCTATTCAACAGGAGCGGATAGCTTCAGAGCAATGCTAAGGAAGAACTGGCATATTCTCTTAACCGATAGTGTGCTCAAAGAAGATCTTCCAACCCAGCCACTCCTAACCTTCAGCAAAGCTAGATCATTAGGCGACATACTAGTGAACAGTCATCTAGACAAAGTGCCCCTGAGAACCAATACTTTAAGGGAGCAACGAGGCTTTTACCCCTGCGGCCGCTGCAAAGCGTGCGCAGGCAGTAAACGTGTCCTCTCTTATGTAATAACAGAAACTGGCAGGAAAATGTATATAAACAAATTCATTACCTGCAGTACACAGTATACGTCTATTGCTTGCAGTGCCCCTGTGGCTTACGCTATATCGGGAGCACGATTAAGGAGATCAAGCTCAGAATATTAGAGCACATGCGAGCCATCGACAAAACAGATCAGACCTATCCGGTGGCTCGTCGCTTTGCGGAGGCCCACAACCGAGACCGGAATAAGCTTCAGTATTTCGGCCTCGATATTGTACCCCCGAACATACGTGGAGGTGACCGCTTATGCAGATTAAGGAGACTTGAGTCCCGATATATTATTGATCTGTGCACAAAACATCCCAAAGGTCTCAACAGTGGGGAGGAGATGGCCTTCCATCTAGGGAAATGAGTAGAGAACAACATTTGGTAGAAATTATTCCAAGATGATAGTCCATCTCATCAAACTGTAATTAGAACTTCTTAACATCATCGTATTTGGAATAACTGCATACCAATGTACATAATAGCTCTGGAACCTCTATCTGATTTTCTGTCATGTATATATTAATTGTTTGAGAGACTCTTCATATCGTTATTTGACCCACAGTACCTGCCTTGTTGTATAACCTCTTACTATGAATCCAAGAAACATTGTAAATACTGTGTGATCCAGATCGAATGAATTGAAATTTGATTGGGAATAACGCATGGGTACAAAATAGGAGTCTCCCGCATATCCAGTTTCCACTGTATATAAGATGCACTTTAATCATATATGTTCCATTATGGACCCATCTTATAATTTCCATATGAAATATGATCTATATGTTGTGAAAATTTATACATGCTTTTCTGTTGTTGCATGCGACGCATCTCGCTCCATATGTATCCCACTTTCCTTCCTTTTCAAGTTATGCCCATCATTTGGCTGCTGGTTAGGAAGTGACTTATTTTCTTTTTGTGTACAGGCGATTTGGACTATGTATCATATATGGGGACATTAGCCGATCCACGGCTGTATGTCTTATGTCTATCTCATGACGTTTTATTTTGTTTTGACACGCCACGCATGGAATAATGCGAATGCCCATCTGTGGGCTTAACCATGCAATATGCTATTCTGTGTTACATATATTACACACTACAAGATGGCCGCACTTGTTTCTTGCGCGGTGTAAGTCCCCTTGTTTATGTCCATGCCTGACTGGAAGTGGGAGTGATTATGATTTGTTTATAACAATGTCGGAAACAAACACAGTGCATCACACACTGATGAAGGCAGACCGCCGAAACGCGTCTGTGTGCACCCCTCCGCTAAATAAAATCTAGCGCGTTTGTAACCTTCATCCTCGAGTGCTGTCGTATTTTTCCTGGAGTTGGAAGGATTTTTGAGCGTTAATATATATATATATATATATATATATATATATATATATATATATATATGAACCACGTGACTCCTCTGGATCTCTCGGTGTTTCCAGCGCCTGCTTAGCACACCAGCAAACAGAAGGGAGACGGACCACAAAACTTCAGCATATCGATTTTATTTTCCGGTACACAGAAAGCAGCTACGCGTTTCTGGCAAGGTATGCCCTTGTTCACGCTGCAACATGTACTTAAGACTTAATGCTTTTTAAATGCAATTTTTAGAAAGTGAACACCCCTTCACAGTGACGTAGTGAGTCATGTGACTTAATAAACAGTGAAAACATACTGCCACAGTTTATGTGTATGCATCTCATGGTAACAGACAAATAAGATTAATAACTGGATAAATCCCAGATTTAAAAATGTACATTTCTAGCGGTCAATATATTGGTCCAACCTACATCATATAGTATTGGGATATGACAATACCTTATTTCTTGTATGAATACTAACAAACTAATATGGCTGGGAAACTCCCACATCAAAATGTACAAAAAGATTGTCTGGTCGCATAACCAGGGCAGTTTTAATAAAGTGCTAAGTGAAGGTTGAAATAAAGTGCAAAAGTTGTAGAAAGTGCAATGGAGAGAAAGCTGTACGAGATAATGTGCAATACCAATCATTAACTAAAGGACGAAAAATATCAAAACACATATCAGTTTCACAGATCCCTGGGTACAACTGATTACCACAAAATTCTATGTGCATGATTCGTCACTTAATAATAATAAATAGTAAAAATAGTTAAAACTTTATAAAATCCAATAAATACACCTAGATTTGTGATAAACTATTGATGATATATATACACAAGAATAAATAGCATATATATACACCTATAATGACAAATACAAAAACCCAAAAAATATATGGCAATTTCATGTTCATACTTATGATATTCTTCATCTTATCAAAGTAGAAAACAATATAGAAAAATAGAAATGCATATGGATATAAACATATAAAAATATATATATATATGAAATATCTATATACATGTATTATACAAAAAGGAAGAGTTTTATCAGATTATGTACAGTAAGCAGCCAGGAATGTTACCAGACCCGACCTCAACCTCGAAATAGGGAACCTAACTAAGAGGGAGGAAAAGATAATGGATACGGGTCTAGGGAAATGTTAAGGCAATATAGAAGGAAGAACAATACATTACATCACAAAAAGTGATGCATCTCATCAATATTGTTCAACCCATTCGGCCAGCGTGTATCAAGCTCCAGTATCATCCTTGTCTCCAGCTGTCTTAAAAGTGACTCCCTGTCACCTCCTCTTTTGAGGGGTGGTATGGCACCGATCACAAAATATTTTAGACAAGATAAATCCTTGTTGTGTGCTCTTTTAAAATGTCGGGCCACCGGATAGGCAGGGTCACTGTGCAAAATCGCGCGCAAATGTTGTAGAATCCTGACGTGCACCTGCAGCTTGGTACTACCAACATATCGTAATCCGCAGGTACACGTCAGGACATACACGGCAAAGTCTGTTTTACAATTGAAATTGCCTGTGATCATTTTTGGCTCTGTATAAAAAGGAGTAGAATATTGCGAGGTGTTAATGCCAAATCTACATGCGCGGCAGCTGGAGCATTTGAAAAAACCTCTTGAAGGTTTTAACCAAGGGGTTTTTGACTTCAATTCAGGGGCAGCTTTATCCAAAGCGGACCCCATACTTTTCGCCCGTCTGAAGGTGATAATAGGATTGGTTGGCAACCTGGTGTTCAATATACGGTCACTTAATACTATAGGCCAATTCTTTCTAAAAATTGCCTTTAATTTTCTGTCCTCACTGCTGAAAGCCGTGATCATCCTTGGGCCATCCTGTTGAGTATCTGGAATATTGCTAATTTCTGTCTGTGTCTGAGATGAAGGAAATAGACTTTCTCTAGATCTAAGTTCTGATTTTTCAACTGCTTTCCTAAGAATCTTATCGGAATAGCCCCTAACTTTTAATCGTGCTAACAACTCATCTAAACACTGTTTATAGTCAGAAGGGGAACTGCAGATTCTTTTGAGTCTTAATATCTCTCCATAGGGTATTCCCATGATGGTATGTTTGGGGTGCATACTGGCAGCATGTAAAGTCATGTTGCCAGCAGTGGACTTCCTATGGAGTATAGTATTGTCAGGATTCACCGAGTAGCCACTGTAGCTCCCTCAAGACTGTTGGTCAGCTCCCTGTCCTGGCCCCGTTCTGCACGATCTAATGTGTGGTTTCCTTGTTCCTCTGGCAGACTGAGATATTCCAGAGGTAATCTGAGTCATTGAACTAAAGAACTGTTGAGTCTGTATATAGCTCCCCTCCCTAAGATGGCCGCTCAATGTTCCATTTACTGTACTCGATAGATGCGCCCTCTAGTGGACTTCTGGAAGGCGCGCGCTCCTAACTGCGCACTTCAACGAAGATTCCGTTCGAGAAGCTTGTTCTTGTCGCTGCTCCGCGTCAACTATTCATGACGGGAGAATATCAGCAATTATCTAAGACATTCCAAGTATCATAGTACTAGAGTTTTCAGAGACGTTTATGAGAGGAATCCTTGTCGTGCGCTCTCACTGCTCAGAGAGGCACCTCTGTCCAGACGAAGCTCCCAGCCGCTGTCCCAGAGCGGTGACAGCTGTCATCCAGATATCCTAACTGCTCTTCAGGTGAAGGCGAGTGTCGAGGAAGATTCGAACAGACACGACGTAGTAGAGTATTCAGCTGAAGAGAATCTCGAACTCTACAAGTAAGGTGTTACATCTTCTCGTCAAGTCAGCAAATACCCAAACTGTATTGTCAGCACTCGCATTTCCCCCTGGACATTCCCCCCTGCGTTTTTCCTTGCCTTTCCTCCCCCTTTAACCTTCCTATATCCTTTTTGCGTGCTACGGAGATTCTGTTGAACTCTTGCTCGCACTACTGACCCGAGGATCAACTCTGCATAGAACCCCCAAGACAAAGTCTGACGAAGGGCTTCCCAGGTACTAATTCAGTTTGAGAGAGAGAGTGAGTGCGAGTGTAGAAATATTCTGGGTAGAAATATTAATGTTCGTATATGTCTTCACTGCAGGAAGTTCAGTCAGATAACATTCCTCAATATAGAAGAGAGGCAAATACCTGAGCAGAAACTGGTAGGACAAGTTTCATTTATCATTTAAGAATAGTCTGCGCAGTGTCAGAAGGTTTGTGGTATATTCTCTGTCTCTCCCCCTTCTGTGTATTAGGCACCTACAGAAACGACGGCGAGATGATTAGCAGTCGCTGGAAGTAGGGTGCCAGTCGAAGTACAGGTATTCTCTTCTCTGTCCACTTCCCCTTTCCCTGCTGCTGGTGGTCTTGCTCTTGAAGCGAGGGTACCGGTGGAAGGGTGATCGGGACATTCGTCAGTACTGCCCCTGCGAAGCGTTGGAGCACCTGGACCTCGTGACAGATTGAAGTGCCCACGTATTTTATCTTCGCCCGGGCAGTATGGCTGAGGGAATGGACTTGAAGGAATTAGGTGCAATTTTAGTGGGTATTCAGAGAGATTTGGGAGCAGTTCGAGACGAAAACCAAAGTTTAAGATCAGAGTTAGTGGCTTCCCGTCAAGAGGCTAGGTTGTTAGCACAAAAGGTAGATGGTTTAGCTATGGGGAATCCCGTACAGAGTTCAGCTGTTCCAGTCACTAGTGGTGCCACTGTGGATCCAAAATCTGTAGCTCAAGTAATTCATTCGGTGTCCCCGTTGATCCCATTGGCAACTCCTGAAAGGTTTTCGGGAGATCCTCAAAAGGCTCAATATTTTTTGACCCAATGTTCCCTTCACTTCATGTGCCGACCCACATTGTTCCCGGACGCCCAATCTCGAGTAGCATTTATCCTGTCATATTTAAGTGGAGATGCTGCCAATTGGGCCATGCCTTTAGTTAGTGAGGATGATCCTTTGCTTAGTGACTTCTCTAAATTTAAGGCTGAGTTTCTTAGAATTTTTGATCGGAGAAGGATATCTCAGGCCACCGATAACGAGTTATTGGAGCTGCGTCAGGGATCTAAAGATTTGATTACTTACCTCACACAGTTTAATAAATTGATCCTGGAAACTAGCTGGCCAGAAGAAAAGAGAGCTGCCTTGTTCTATCGTGGCTTAAGAGATGAAATCAAGGACACCCTGGCTCAGATCCCTAATAGGCCCACCGAATTGTCAGCTTTGGTAGATTTGGTTTTGGAATTGGATTTTCGGAACTCAGAACGCAAGGGTGAGAAGAAGAGAGATTGGAAGATAAATTTCCCGCGCTTTGACAGAGCGAAGAGTGAAAAAGGACCCGGCGGGAATTTGGAGTCGGAACCCATGCAAATTGGGACAGTTCGAGGCCCTTTGAGCAATGAAGAAAAGGAACAACGGAGGCAAAAGAAGTTGTGTTTGTATTGTGGTACTGCCGGCCATTTTGTAAAGGATTGTTTGAAGCGACCCAAGACTCCGTTTAAGGGAAACGAGGTGAACCGCCAGTAGACGGGGTCGCTCTGGTGGTGAAAGAAGATAAGACGACTCCAAAATCACATTTGATTTTAAATACACTACAGACCATGACTCCTCATGTAATCCTTCATGTAACCATGCAATTCCGTGAACATCAGATTTTTGGAGTGGCCATTATGCTCGACTCCGGTGCCACTGGAAACTTCTGTGATATCCGCTATGCCAAACAGATGGGAATAAAAGCAATCGCAAAAGATCATCCAGAGCCTGTACGTGCTGTAGATGGGACAAATTTGACCTCCGGACCAATTACTAGTCACACAGAAGAACTGGAAATTACTCAAGGAGATGGACATCGGGAAGTGTTGCAGTTCAACTTAATCGATGCCCCACAATTTCAATTGATCCTGGGACTGCCATGGTTAACCCTCCATAACCCGACTATAGATTGGGAAAACCGGACAGTCAGTCTGCATTCAGAGTTTTGTCTGTCCCACTGTTACGGTACAAAGAATATTGAGAAGGAACCTACGCCATCTATGCTGTTGTCGTTTGGCGGACAGTCCATTGGAGCGATAGTGACGGAAGAAATTCCTCCAGAATACCGAGATCTCAAGACGGTGTTCAGTGAACAGGAAGCTGAAGTGTTGCCACCCCACCGTGCTTATGATTGCACCATCGACTTGGAACCGGGAGCAGTTCTTCCTTGTAGTCGAATTTATGCTTTGACTGAAGCTGAAAATGTCCATTTAAAAGAATACCTGGATCGATATCTTGCGAATGGATTTATCCGGCCATCTCAGTCCCCAGTTTCCTCACCACTGTTCTTCATACCGAAGAAGCAAGAAGGTAGTCTAAGAACTTGCATAGACTATCGTGCATTAAATCAGGTCACCATTAAAAATAGGTACCCATTGCCGTTGATTTACGTTCTTTTGGATCAGATTAAGGAAGCACAAATTTTCACCAAACTGGATTTGCGAGGAGCTTATCACTTGGTTCGAATGAAAGAAGGGCATGAGTGGAAGACCGCCTTTCGAACCAAGTTTGGTCTTTTTGAGTATTGTGTCATGCCATTTGGCCTTTGTAATGCTCCTGCCGTGTTTCAACACTTTATCAACGACATAATGAGTGATTTAATGGATAAGATTGCCATCATCTACCTGGATGATATCTTGATTTACTCGCAGAACCCTCAGGAACACACCCAGCATGTACGTTTGGTCCTAGAACGATTGCAAGCGAATCAGCTATTTGTTAAATTGGAAAAGTGTGTTTTTCATGTGTCACAAGTGGAGTTTTTGGGATTCGTTATTTCACCTCAAGGAGTTACCATGGATCCAGGAAAGGTACAAGCAGTGGAAGATTGGCCAGCCCCCAAGAATGTGAAAGAAATTCAAAGATTTCTGGGCTTTGCCAATTTCTATCGGCGATTTATTCAAGGATTTTCGCAATTGATAACTCCCATCACGGGTCTCTTGAAGAAAGGAGTAAAATTTGACTGGACAGATGAGTCAAATTCCGCTTTCCTGAGTCTGAAGAAACAATTCACTTCTGCCCCCATCCTTCTGCACGCGGATCCTGCGGAACCATTTTATGTGGAAGCCGACGCTTCAGATCAGGCCATCGGGGGAGTCCTCTCCCAACGCCATCCAAAGACTGGGCAGTTGCATCCCGTGGCTTACCGCTCCAGAAAACTGAACTCTGCTGAAATAAATTATACCATCACGGAGAAAGAGTTATTGGCAGTAAAGGATGCTTTTGAGGACTGGAGGCACTATCTGTTGGGAGCACGACACACAGTCACCGTCTATTCCGATCACAAGAATCTGCAGTTTTTAAAGACGGCCAAGACCTTGACTCCTCGTCAGTTGCGCTGGTCCCTTTACTTTGCAGACTTCGACTTCGTGATTACATACCGACCTGGCCCCAAGAACGGGAAAGCAGATGCGCTGTCTCGATTACAGACTGAAGAATCGGAGCATACAGTAGAAGCGAAACCAATCATTCCAGAAACAAAGATCGTGGGGGCACTTACGTTGGATAATTTCAAAGAAGAGGTCCGTAAGAGTTTAACCACAGAAGAAATTCAACAGTGGGTGCTACAAGGAGAAGAACGCCAGTGTCGACAGCAGTTACCCTATGTCAAAGAAGCCTTATACCTTCCAACCCTTGAGCTCCAAGAAAAGGCTTTGCGGAACTGTCATGACCATCCTCTAGCGGGTCACAAAGGAATTGCTAAGACTCAAGAATTGGTGCAGCGTTATTTTTGGTGGCCTGGAATGTCCGATCAGATCAAAAAATATGTTCAGTCTTGCGAGTCTTGTGCTCGAAGTAAACCCACTAGACAGGCTCCCCAAGGGTTGTTACAGCCTTTGCCCACTCCCCCTTCTTCCTGGCATACTATTTCCTTAGATCACATCGTAGACCTACCGTTGAGCAAGGGATTTGATACCATCCTGGTGGTGGTAGATACATTCACTAAGATGAGTCATTTCGTCCCTTTGTCAGGAATTCCCACTGCAGTCCAATTAGCTAGAGTATTCAGCGAAAATATTGTAAAGATTCATGGTGTCCCTAAGATAGTGGTCTCAGATCGAGGTCCCCAATTTATTTCCCACTTCTGGAAGGCTTTCTTAAAAGGAATGGGGATAGAGGGTAGACTGTCCACTAGTTACCACCCAGAATCCGATGGGCAAACAGAGAGGACCAATCAAGAATTAGAACAGTACTTGAGGTTATTTCTATTGGATCAGGGTGGGGAATGGTCCGAAAAGTTGTGGATGGCAGAGTTTGCTTGCAATAATGCGAAGAGTGCATCTACTGGTTACTCTCCGTTTTATTTGAACTTTGGTAGACATCCTAACTTTATGGTTTTACAAGAGGAGTTAGATGTCCCCGCAGCCAAGCGAGCCCTTTTAGATTTGAGTTCTTTGCACAAATCAGCTGAAGAGAATCTAGTGAAAGCTAAGGCGTCCTATAAAAAGTTTGCAGATTCACATAGGAAAAGGCCCCCACAGTACCAAGAAGGAGATCAGGTGTGGTTGTCCACTAAAAATTTACATTTGAAGGGAAACAGAAAGTTCCAGCCTAGATTTGTGGGTCCTTATACAGTAGAAAAGGTGTTAGGACCAGTTACTGTAAAACTGAAACTCCCGGCCAAGATTGGTGTACATCCAGTTTTCCATGTATCTTTGCTGAAAAAGGTTCAATCACCTATACGGCTTACAAAACCTCCTGATCCACTTAACGTTCAAGGGCACACAGAATATGAGGTTAAGGATATTTTAGATTCCAAGTAGATAAAAGGTAAATTGAAATATTTAGTGGATTGGAAAGGGTTTGGCCCTGAGGAAAGGTCCTGGGAACCTGTCAGCAACCTTCATGCTCCACAACTGTTGAAACGTTTTCACTCCAGGTTTCCACACAAACCAGGACCGATGAATCGGTCCTTGAGAGGGGGTACTGTCAGGATTCACCGAGTAGCCAATGTAGCTCCCTCAAGACTGTTGGTCAGCTCCCTGTCCTGGCCCCGTTCTGCACGATCTAATGTGTGGTTTCCTTGTTCCTCTGGCAGACTGAGATATTCCAGAGGTAATCTGAGTCATTGAACTAAAGAACTGTTGAGTCTGTATATAGCTCCCCTCCCTAAGATGGCCGCTCAATGTTCCATTTACTGTACTCGATAGATGCGCCCTCTAGTGGACTTCTGGAAGGCGCTCGCTCCTAACTGCGCACTTCAACGAAGATTCCGTTCGAGAAGCTTGTTCTTGTCGCTGCTCCGCGTCAACTATTCATGACGGGAGAATATCAGCAATTATCTAAGACATTCCAAGTATCATAGTACTAGAGTTTTCAGAGACGTTTATGAGAGGAATCCTTGTCGTGCGCTCTCACTGCTCAGAGAGGCACCTCCGTCCAGACGAAGCTCCCAGCCGCTGTCCCAGAGCGGTGACAGCTGTCATCCAGATATCCTAACTGCTCTTCAGGTGAAGGCGAGTGTCGAGGAAGATTCGAACAGACACGACGTAGTAGAGTATTCAGCTGAAGAGAATCTCGAACTCTACAAGTAAGGTGTTACATCTTCTCGTCAAGTCAGCAAATACCCAAACTGTATTGTCAGCACTCGCATTTCCCCCTGGACATTCCCCCCTGCGTTTTTCCTTGCCTTTCCTCCCCCTTTAACCTTCCTATATCCTTTTTGCGTGCTACGGAGATTCTGTTGAACTCTTGCTCGCACTACTGACCCGAGGATCAACTCTGCATAGAACCCCCAAGACAAAGTCTGACGAAGGGCTTCCCAGGTACTAATTCAGTTTGAGAGAGAGAGTGAGTGCGAGTGTAGAAATATTCTGGGTAGAAATATTAATGTTCGTATATGTCTTCACTGCAGGAAGTTCAGTCAGATAACATTCCTCAATATAGAAGAGAGGCAAATACCTGAGCAGAAACTGGTAGGACAAGTTTCATTTATCATTTAAGAATAGTCTGCGCAGTGTCAGAAGGTTTGTGGTATATTCTCTGTCTCTCCCCCTTCTGTGTATTAGGCACCTACAGAAACGACGGCGAGATGAATAGCAGTCGCTGGAAGTAGGGTGCCAGTCGAAGTACAGGTATTCTCTTCTCTGTCCACTTCCCCTTTCCCTGCTGCTGGTGGTCTTGCTCTTGAAGCGAGGGTACCGGTGGAAGGGTGATCGGGACATTCGTCAGTACTGCCCCTGCGAAGCGTTGGAGCACCTGGACCTCGTGACAAGTATTAAGCTTGGAATCAGACACATAGATCTCCACGTCCAAAAATTGCATCCTGATTTGGTTGATGTTAACAGAAAACTTTAGATTCATGGAGTTATCATTCATATCTTCTATAAACAACAAAGCCTCATTTTTGGACCCTTTCCACACCATGAATACGTCGTCTATATACCTCAAATAACAGACAACATGATTTCTCATAGTAGTGGAGTGTAATGCGGTGAGGACCTGCTCCTCCCACCAGCCTACGTGTAAACACGCATAGCTGGGGGAGAAACAGGCCCCCATCGCCACCCCTCTCAGTTGTCTGTAGATGTCTTTGTCAAATGTGAAGAAGTTATTATGTAGGCACCAGTGAATTAGTCCCAATATGACCTTATTATGCTCATAGAAAGCCATGGGTTTCTTGTCCAAAAAGTACTTGATGGCATTCAAACCTTGTACATGATTGATACTCGTGTATAACGATTCAACGTCCAACGAGATCAGCCACATGTTTTCTTCCCATTCAATACAGGCAATCTTATCCAAGAAATCACTGGTGTCACGGACATAACTGTCAAGATTTTTAACAATATCTTGGAGAAAGAAGTCAATGTATTGGCCAACGTTTTCGCCCATGCTTTTAATGGCAGAAACAATTGGCCTCCCGGGCACTGGTGTAACTCCTTTATGCACCTTCTGAATCAGATACAAAGATGGCATTATAGGAAATTCCGTGTTCATAAATTTGTATTCCTCAGTGGAAATAAGACCTTCTCTTTTCCATTGGGATAACAACCGTTGTAGCTCACTCTTGGCATTGAGGTATTCTTTCTGGTTAGAAACTTTGTAACACAAGGGATCCGAAAGTTGTCGTTTGGTCTCTAAAATGTAATCTTGCTTGGGCCAAATCACTAGGTTACCCCCCTTGTCAGATTTTTTTATTACTATTTCATGATTTTCTCCAAGTTTCTTTATTAGTTTTCCATATTCTTTTCTCATATAAGTAACCTTCCTTTTTGATTTGGAATTAGTTTGCTTGTATAATTTCTTGATATCATTTACTACACAGTCATGGAAGACGTCGATAGCGTCTTTGGGCGCTACGGGGACAAATTTGGATTTGCTTTTAAATGGACTGAGGCCCGCACCTTTCTGCAAGACAGATATCCTGCTGAGTCTTGCCTGTGTGGAAGCATCCGGATCTGCCTCAGTGTCATTGGTGGAGGTATTTAGATCATTGGCATCCAAGAAGATATGTACATCAGAAGCTGATAACATATTGAAGTTGTCTCTATTTAACTCCTCAGATGTGTCATTTTCATTAGATGAGTCTTTGATGGTTTTGAGCGCAAAATGTTTCTTTAGTTTTAATTTTCTTATAAAAAAGAACAGGTCAACTCTGGTCATTGCGTAATTAAAACTTTGAACAGGACAAAAATTCAAGCCTAAAGATAACAATTGTTCCTCTGCTTTGGTTAATGTTACATTCGAAAGGTGTATTATAGTGTTATCATTTAGCTGCGTTTCACCCATGGTTTCTTCTTTCTGGTTTGTGTTTGGGCGCCGTTGTTGCCGCTTGCGCCTTTCTTTTCTTCGCTTGTTCCTTCTTTGTCTGTTAGCGATAACTTTTGCCTTGGCCTCAAAGTCTGTAATCTTTTCTCCACTATGAAATCCATTTCCTGTTGTAAGCTGAGTTTGGTTAGTCCCTCTAAGTTTAAATCCGAATTCATAGAGGAGGAGGAGGTTAAATTTTCACTGGAGTTGCTTCTCATGGAGCTTGCATCAGAGTCCAAGCTACTGCTCTCCACAGTTTCATCATCCTGTGTATTTTGGCACGTGTTGGTAGATTGTACATTACCACTATGTGAGCCAGCATCTGAACTGGCTCTTGTGGCAGTACCCGCTCTTACTGTAGTAGATCCATCAATAGCGTTTTTCTTTTTGCTAAAGGCTTGTCTTTTAGCTGAATCATACTTCCGTGAAAATGTGAATATTTTCCCATCACGGTAATCATTGGCGGGATCTGGTTTCTCAAAGCTTGGGGCCAAAAGGAAACGCAGCCCACGTGGGACACGTCCAACCTCCTCATACTTGCTAAGGGACTTGTGCTCCCACCACTTTGTGCATTCAAGTTTTTTAAATTTTTCTAACTCCTTAAATATTGTTTTCAAGTTTCTTACTTGCTCAGATTGAGTAGTTCTATTGGGCACTCTGGTATTGTTACTCTCGTTAGTTACGTCGTTAAACATGTTAACAGCGGCTTCCTCTCGCTGTTTGTCAAGCTCGTCTGACATATTGATTTACTTTCTGTGTTTTGTTATCCGAATTAGCGTTGCACCAATGTTCTTTCGCCGGTTAGCCTCCCGGTTCCGTAATGTGCAAACAATGTTATGCTGTGAGACTTCCCCACCTGGTAAAGGCTCTGTTCACTAACCGATTTGCCGAGGCAGGATCCGCTTGGTATGCCGCGCCCTCCGACACGAACCACACCGCAGTTCTACCGCCAACGCGTCTCAGTTTCTCCTTGTTGCTTGCCAACCAGGGGGTAGCCGCCGGGATTCCCAACAGGACGTGTCCAAAAAACGATTTGAAGGCGGCTTCCACAAAGCGGGGAAGGGGTCCGTTACGGAGACAAATCCACCTCCGTTAAACATGAACCACGTGACTCCTCTGGATCTCTCGGTGTTTCCAGCGCCTGCTTAGCACACCAGCAAACAGAAGGGAGACGGACCACAAAACTTCAGCATATGGATTTTATTTTCCGGTACACAGAAAGCAGCTACGCATTTCTGGCAAGGGATGCCCTTGTTCACGCTGCAACATGTACTTAAGACTTAATGCTTTTTAAATGCAATTTTTAGAAAGTGAACAACCCTTCACAGTGACGTAGTGAGTCATGTGACTTAATAAACAGTGAAAACATACTGCCACAGTTTATGTATATGCATCTCATGGTAACAGACAAATAAGATTAATAAAGAGAGGAAACAGTGAGACTAAAGGGGGCAACTGCCCAGTAAAGTTTACTTGAACCCCTGTGAGGCTGACAAGAGTGGGGATTGTATTATAGTCCTGCATTCTCTTTCAGAGGCGGGAGGGGGAAGAGAAGATCTGGGCCGGCTTGTTTAAGTGCATTAGGCTGTTATACATAAGCTGTGTTAAGCACTGTTCCTGACCTAGGAAATCCTGGAATAGTCACCTGCTTGAGGGGAGAGAGTGTCACCCTTTTGGTGCCAAGGTGCCAACCTAAGTGTGTGATACCTAAATATTCGCAGAGTGTAAAGTAAAGAGGGTAACCAATCAACTGCAGAGAATGTCTAATGTAAAGTCAAAAGTACAGTAATAAGTTAGAAAAGGAGGAGAGAAAAAGTTTACAAGATTAAGAAGTGTATTCCCTAATTTGCATTGTAAATGTGATACTGAAACAGCAAATGAGCCCAAGAAATAAGTAACTGACAACAAGAGAAAATATAAAGCTTTTTCTACTTTTATAAAAAAGTTAAGGTGTAGTATCATCTCTTTTGGGATGGATGTGCACTGAGTTACTGAATGGGTGGAACGCAAACTTCACACAAATGCTCTGAGATGAGCCTTACTGCTTAGTGTCAAGCTACCCTAGGTGACTTGGTGACCCCAGGTCCAACAGGATGGCACTGTGTGAGCACTTTAAAAGACGATCTAGACGACGGGACTCTATGGTCCAGTTGACGGCAGAATTGCGAAATGCATCAACCGTCCATTCTAAGGCACTAAATGATGATTAAATAATAAAATTGATTTGAAATATCCTTGGAGTCTGCATTGCCCAATGGTACTGTACAGGACAAAGTGGAGTTTATATATATATATATATATCTATCTCATGACGTTTTATTTTGTTTTGACACGCCACGCATGGAATAATGCGAATGTGTGTATATATATATATGTATATATATATATATATATATATATTCAAAATCAATTGCAGGTAGCCCAAGTGAAGCAAAACCACTCGAAGTTTGAATAAGCACATTTATTTGCATCCATTTCACAGCTCCTTCAGGCAGCTAGCAGAGCCGTCTTCTGACAGAAAGCCTGACACGTTTCAGGAGTTAATCCTTTCTTCAGAGGCAAATGTTCATGAAGGTTTGAAAGGCAGTTTTGGGTCACGTCTGATATCACTCTCACCTGCACAGTGGGCGTGGCTATTTCGCACTGCATCCTGTGCTTTGTAGTCCGTTGACCTCTTACCACAGTGGGGCTGCTCTTCAACCTTACACTTTGAACCAATGTTAGTTATCCAAGTGGAGTGAAGTAAAGCGCTAGAAGCCATCTGTAAGCACTTTGCAGCAGCGAAATTGTGCTCAAGGTAGCACCACCTGCATTGGCGCTGTCCTTGCCTTCTTTCCAATGTGTGCAACCCCTTGTAAATAGGCTGCACTGGACCCTCGTCAAAGGTGGGCTTCGCTTCTCGGCTGGGCACAGCCGAAATATTCATATCAATTGCAGGTAGCCCAAGTGAAGCAAACTACAAAGCACAGGATGCAGTACAAAATAGCCACGCCCACTGTCATTTTCTCAGGAACTACTGAACGGATTTACACCAAATAAGCAAAAGGCACGAGTCTGAACCAAGGACTACCTCTTTTCCAAATTTGGTGTAATTCCGTTCAGCAGTTCGGGCTGTAGCTGAGTCTAAAGGTCCTATGAGAAATTGCATCGGGAAAACGCATTTTGGGACCCCCCTTTTTTCTCGAACCCGCTTGATAAATCATCGTGAAACTTCCAGGATAGGAGCGGACCGGAGCTGGCCAAAAGTTTGGAAAATTTTGCGCAAATTCGTCGACCGGATCCAAAGTTATTGGGAATAGAATGTTGCGGATTTCCTATAGGTAATTGGTCCTAACTATAACTATCTACTGGCGACCACCAGTGGATAATATATATATATATATATATATATATATATATTTGCCAAACTTTTCCGACCAAGGAAAATAACGGGTCGCACAGCCAACCTGGATTACAACAGTGATCCTCTTTATTCTCAATATTTTCAAATAAGGGCAACAGGCGCAGAGATCTACGCGTTTCGGTGGCACTTCACCTTGCTCACGATCACTGGGTATACCACACCCACAAACATTTAAACATAATTTTTTCAAACACAAAATCATTTCCTGTCACATGATGTGCTAAGGATTATGGTCCTTGTAGTTTTAACCCAAAGTTTGAAAAAAGGTTTAAAATTAAATTATATCAGAATGCACCCTTTTCTAAGGTTTAGAATACATTAAACATTTTTTCACAATTTGCATTGATTCATGCGGTTTCCATTTAGGTGTATGTTTTCAACTGTGTACTGCCTTCCAATAGGCTGACTCATCATTCAATATTCAAAAATCAATTGTGCATGCCATACTAATTCAAAAGTCAGATTATAGGTGCACATAAAGTTCCTCCGATTGGTTCAACCCATTCGGATGCAGGGTCCTCAGATTTATTATGAACTTAGATTCTGCTTGTCTCAGTTTTTTAGCACGATCACCTCCCCGCTCTCCCTTTGCTATAGTTTGAATGCCATAAAATCTCAGTTTTTGCCAATCACCCTGATGTGAAGACTCCATGTGTTTGGCTATGGCATTAGAGCGGTCCTTGTGAATTGTGGCCCTCATATGTTGTAAGATACGGTTCTTAAGTTCCACAGTTGTGCTTCCCACATATTGCATGGGACAGGGGCACTCCACTACATATACAGTGAAAGGTGTTTTACACGTTATGTGTTGTTTTATTTGCCATTTCTTTTTGTTGGCCAGAGTTATTTCCTTTGTTTGTTTGGCTATCTGGCACATCTTACAGCCATGGCATTTCGTGAATCCTTTGGTTTTCAGCCAGTCATCCTGTCTTTTCCTCTGGAAGTGGCTGTGTATTAGGTGGTCTTTCAAGTTTTTGGCACGTCTGTACGTTATCGTTGGGTGTGTTCCCATGAGCTCCTTGACTGTACTATCCAGCTGTAATAGCTTCCAATTCTTCCGGAGAATCTTGCCTATCTTCTCACTTTCTTGTGAATAGTCTGTGATGAGACGGATTTTTTGTGTCTCTGGATCATCTTCCTTGTTTTTTCTCTTCAAACATTCATCCCTGGTTTTAGAGTTACTTTTTATGAGACCATTTCTCACTGTTTGTACTGGGTATTTCCTTTTGATAAACCTTTCCATTGTCTTTTTGCTGTTTTTCTTCCACTCTTCTTCTTCACTGCATATCCTGCGGATTCTTAAAAATTCACCGTAAGGAATGCTGTTAAGTAAAGTTTTTTGGTGGAAGCTGGTGGCTTCTAGTGTGGCATTCGTTGATGTGGATTTGCGGTGGAGAGTCGTGTGTATCTGCTGATTTTTAACATAAATCTCTGTGTCCAAGAATATTATTCTCTCTTTGCTTATATTGTAGGTGAATTTCAGATTTTTCACGCTATTATTCAATATCTTGAAGTATTCTTGGAACTCTGGTTCTGATCCATCCCAAATTATCAATAAATCATCGATGAATCTTTTCCAACTCACCACTTTGTTCACAAATAATTCATTGTTTGAGTTCCACGCAATTTCCTGCTCCCACCATCCCATGGTCAGACACGCATAAGATGGACTAAAGGAAAAACCCATAGCCGTCCCACTGCGTTGTTTAAAGATTTCTCCCCCGAAGGTGAAGATGTTTTGTTCCAAACAAATTGTCAGCATTTCTTGTAACAACTTGTTGTGATTGTTGAATTCCAAGGTTCTCTCCTTCAGAAAGAAGTTGCACGCTTGCACTCCCAAGTCATTTTCAATATTGGTATACAAACCAATGACATCCATTGATATCAGCCAGTAAGATTCCTGCCATGGTGTGTCAACCAGGCTGCGTAATAGATCACTGGTGTCCTGTATGTAGGAGTCCAATTTAGACACAAAAGGTTTAAGGAAGTGATCCACATATTCTGCCATCGGCTCCAGTAAAGATCCCTTAGCGGAGATGATTGGTCTCCCTGGTGGATTTCTTTGATCCTTATGGATCTTAGGCAAAAAATAAATCGTTGCCAATATCGGGTGAGTCACAGTTAAGAATTTGTGTTCCATGTCATCTAACAATCCTTGCTCTTTCCAACAACTCAACTTCTCGTCCAGTTTCTTTTTAAGTTCCATTGTGGGATTGAATTTCAGTTTTTCATAGTGCATTGGATCCCTCAGTTGGCGATTTGCCTCTTTTTCATATGCACTACGGTCTTGGATTATCACATTACCGCCTTTGTCGGCCACTTTGATTTCTATTTTGTCATCTTCAGCTAGATTCTTTAGTGCCAGACGTTCGCCTTTGCTTAGGTTATCTGGGCCATAATTCAATTTCAATTTATATAAGTCCTGTATGACTGCTTCTTGAAACAAGTCCACCTTGTTTCCAGGACTCAGCTGAGGGTAGAATTTTGACTTCGGTTTTTTTCCACTCAGTCCAGCACCAACTTGAGTTATGGCCTGTGACATTGTTATTTCTTGCATCGGGTCTTGTGTTAGATTCATTAAAGTTAAGAATCCGTCTGCATCCATTAATTGTATATTTTCCTCATTTGATGTTGATGGGATGGTGTCTTTTGATTTCAATGTTTTGTCTCTAAATGCTTTGGCTAGTTTGATCTTTCTTATGTACAGGTATAGATCGATTCGCACCTGTGCCAGGTTCATATGGCTTTTGGGGCAAAAGTTTATCCCCCTCTTCAGTAACGATGTTTCAGTAGATGTTAGTACTCTTTCCGATAAGTTGATCACTTGTAGTTCATCCATTACTTCCGTCTCTGTCTCATTGTTTGCGTCTCCACTCCTGTCCTCTCTGTTCCGCCACTTGCTCCTTTTTCCTCTTCTGTGGCACTTTTTCCAGGCCATTGTCTTCCTCTTCCCCTTCCTCGCCGCGACTGGAATTGCGGAGCAGGGCGGTTCCGTTCCCAGTACCGTTGTTGTAATATGAGGCGCATGTCCCCTAAAAAAGGCATCCTTTTGGCATTCTCATTTTCTTCCCTTGATAATTGTTCATTGGATACAGTGGATGATGCTAAACTAGACATGCTTGACCAAGCCATTTGTTCCTTTAGGCCATCAAATTTTCTTGCGAATGAAAAAATGCGACCATCCGCATAGTCATTCGTATCTCTGATGAATTTAGAGTGTTTCCTATCCATCACAGTTTCCTCATGTTTCTCAATTTCAGTTTCAAGGTCTTCCTTGAATTTTGTCATCTCCGATGTTAGTTTGAGAGTGGTCAATTCCTTTTCCACTTCCTGCAATTCTTCCTTTAACTTCTCCAAAGCAATGTTTATATGTTTTATTAAAATTGCAATCAGCCCCAGCGATGATTCAAGAATGTGCTCGCCCCACTCTTCTAATAGCTCATTAGATGCATCATTATTATTGGGCATTAACAAAATTCTCAAACCTCTAGGCACCATTTTAGCTTCAATGGTGCCTAGAGGTTTGAGAATTTTGTTAATGCCCAATAATAATGATGCATCTAATGAGCTATTGCCATCGCTGGGGCTGATTGCAATTTTAATAAAACATATAAACATTGCTTTGGAGAAGTTAAAGGAAGAATTGCAGGAAGTGGAAAAGGAATTGACCACTCTCAAACTAACATCGGAGATGACAAAATTCAAGGAAGACCTTGAAACTGAAATTGAGAAACATGAGGAAACTGTGATGGATAGGAAACACTCTAAATTCATCAGAGATACGAATGACTATGCGGATGGTCGCATTTTTTCATTCGCAAGAAAATTTGATGGCCTAAAGGAACAAATGGCTTGGTCAAGCATGTCTAGTTTAGCATCATCCACTGTATCCAATGAACAATTATCAAGGGAAGAAAATGAGAATGCCAAAAGGATGCCTTTTTTAGGGGACATGCGCCTCATATTACAACAACGGTACTGGGAACGGAACCGCCCTGCTCCGCAATTCCAGTCGCGGCGAGGAAGGGGAAGAGGAAGACAATGGCCTGGAAAAAGTGCCACAGAAGAGGAAAAAGGAGCAAGTGGCGGAACAGAGAGGACAGGAGTGGAGACGCAAACAATGAGACAGAGACGGAAGTAATGGATGAACTACAAGTGATCAACTTATCGGAAAGAGTACTAACATCTACTGAAACATCGTTACTGAAGAGGGGGATAAACTTTTGCCCCAAAAGCCATATGAACCTGGCACAGGTGCGAATCGATCTATACCTGTACATAAGAAAGATCAAACTAGCCAAAGCATTTAGAGACAAAACATTGAAATCAAAAGACACCATCCCATCAACATCAAATGAGGAAAATATACAATTAATGGATGCAGACGGATTCTTAACTTTAATGAATCTAACACAAGACCCGATGCAAGAAATAACAATGTCACAGGCCATAACTCAAGTTGGTGCTGGACTGAGTGGAAAAAAACCGAAGTCAAAATTCTACCCTCAGTTGAGTCCTGGAAACAAGGTGGACTTGTTTCAAGAAGCAGTCATACAGGACTTATATAAATTGAAATTGAATTATGGCCCAGATAACCTAAGCAAAGGCGAACGTCTGGCACTAAAGAATCTAGCTGAAGATGACAAAATAGAAATCAAAGTGGCCGACAAAGGCGGTAATGTGATAATCCAAGACCGTAGTGCATATGAAAAAGAGGCAAATCGCCAACTGAGGGATCCAATGCACTATGAAAAACTGAAATTCAATCCCACAATGGAACTTAAAAAGAAACTGGACGAGAAGTTGAGTTGTTGGAAAGAGCAAGGATTGTTAGATGACATGGAACACAAATTCTTAACTGTGACTCACCCGATATTGGCAACGATTTATTTTTTGCCTAAGATCCATAAGGATCAAAGAAATCCACCAGGGAGACCAATCATCTCCGCTAAGGGATCTTTACTGGAGCCGATGGCAGAATATGTGGATCACTTCCTTAAACCTTTTGTGTCTAAATTGGACTCCTACATACAGGACACCAGTGATCTATTACGCAGCCTGGTTGACACACCATGGCAGGAATCTTACTGGCTGATATCGATGGATGTCATTGGTTTGTATACCAATATTGAAAATGACTTGGGAGTGCAAGCGTGCAACTTCTTTCTGAAGGAGAGAACCTTGGAATTCAACAATCACAACAAGTTGTTACAAGAAATGCTGACAATTTGTTTGGAACAAAACATCTTCACCTTCGGGGGAGAAATCTTTAAACAACGCAGTGGGACGGCTATGGGTTTTTCCTTTAGTCCATCTTATGCGTGTCTGACCATGGGATGGTGGGAGCAGGAAATTGCGTGGAACTCAAACAATGAATTATTTGTGAACAAAGTGGTGAGTTGGAAAAGATTCATCGATGATTTATTGATAATTTGGGATGGATCAGAACCAGAGTTCCAAGAATACTTCAAGATATTGAATAATAGCGTGAAAAATCTGAAATTCACCTACAATATAAGCAAAGAGAGAATAATATTCTTGGACACAGAGATTTATGTTAAAAATCAGCAGATACACACGACTCTCCACCGCAAATCCACATCAACGAATGCCACACTAGAAGCCACCAGCTTCCACCAAAAAACTTTACTTAACAGCATTCCTTACGGTGAATTTTTAAGAATCCGCAGGATATGCAGTGAAGAAGAAGAGTGGAAGAAAAACAGCAAAAAGACAATGGAAAGGTTTATCAAAAGGAAATACCCAGTACAAACAGTGAGAAATGGTCTCATAAAAAGTAACTCTAAAACCAGGGATGAATGTTTGAAGAGAAAAAACAAGGAAGATGATCCAGAGACACAAAAAATCCGTCTCATCACAGACTATTCACAAGAAAGTGAGAAGATAGGCAAGATTCTCCGGAAGAATTGGAAGCTATTACAGCTGGATAGTACAGTCAAGGAGCTCATGGGAACACACCCAACGATAACGTACAGACGTGCCAAAAACTTGAAAGACCACCTAATACACAGCCACTTCCAGAGGAAAAGACAGGATGACTGGCTGAAAACCAAAGGATTCACGAAATGCCATGGCTGTAAGATGTGCCAGATAGCCAAACAAACAAAGGAAATAACTCTGGCCAACAAAAAGAAATGGCAAATAAAACAACACATAACGTGTAAAACACCTTTCACTGTATATGTAGTGGAGTGCCCCTGTCCCATGCAATATGTGGGAAGCACAACTGTGGAACTTAAGAACCGTATCTTACAACATATGAGGGCCACAATTCACAAGGACCGCTCTAATGCCATAGCCAAACACATGGAGTCTTCACATCAGGGTGATTGGCAAAAACTGAGATTTTATGGCATTCAAACTATAGCAAAGGGAGAGCGGGGAGGTGATCGTGCTAAAAAACTGAGACAAGCAGAATCTAAGTTCATAATAAATCTGAGGACCCTGCATCCGAATGGGTTGAACCAATCGGAGGAACTTTATGTGCACCTATAATCTGACTTTTGAATTAGTATGGCATGCACAATTGATTTTTGAATATTGAATGATGAGTCAGCCTATTGGAAGGCAGTACACAGTTGAAAACATACACCTAAATGGAAACCGCATGAATCAATGCAAATTGTGAAAAAATGTTTAATGTATTCTAAACCTTAGAAAAGGGTGCATTCTGATATAATTTAATTTTAAACCTTTTTTCAAACTTTGGGTTAAAACTACAAGGACCATAATCCTTAGCACATCATGTGACAGGAAATGATTTTGTGTTTGAAAAAATTATGTTTAAATGTTTGTGGGTGTGGTATACCCAGTGATCGTGAGCAAGGTGAAGTGCCACCGAAACGCGTAGATCTCTGCGCCTGTTGCCCTTATTTGAAAATATTGAGAATAAAGAGGATCACTGTTGTAATCCAGGTTGGCTGTGCGACCCGTTATTTTCCTTGGTCGGAAAAGTTTGGCAAATATAATAGCAGCTTGGTTCTGCCGCAGGACACCGCACATACCTGAGCGCTGCGCAACTCCCGCATAGGAACCACTGTGGAGGTCATATATATATATATATATATATATATATATCAAAGCAATCCTGGCCGCTGTCAGCGCGACTGAAACAGGCGCGGACCTCTTCTCCTTATAGAAAATTCAAGCTTTTTTAATAAAGCGACTTAAGAGAGAAAATTATCTTTCTAGAGTCAACATACATACAGTAACTAAATAGAGGCTAACAGTCAGTGTAGGAACCCTGTGTACAATTCGCAACATTAATTTTTTTAAAAACTATAATCTTCACCAGTATTAAAAATCAACAGTTTATTGTTTAAAATTTTTAACATAATACAGTCTGACAATACATAAAAAAATTTTTTACAATCAGATACAAATTTAAAAAACCAAAAGTCGACGCGGCGTTTCGGTGTCTTGCATCGATGGTAACACCTTCTTCAGGACGGGGTTTTTAAAAAAAAATTCTCTAGAAAAGTAAAATTACAGAAATATAATCAACAGAGGCCTATTATACACTGACGTTAGCTAAACTGTAGTGTCACACTTAAAAATACCCTTGCCCATTTACTTAGACATTAGTGGTATCTACATTCAGAGTTGTATGCAGAAAAAAATTTTTTTAGTACATTTCTCACAGTTAGGAATTCTAATCTAAGTATCGACATTCCTCGGATCTGTTCTACTTTAACCCAGATATAGACATTTATCACAAATATAGACATTTATCACAAATTCTCAGGGATGTTAATTAATCTGGTTTGTTCATACACAAGACACAATGTTTTCTTGGATTACAGATAATATTTGCCTTTACAGGATATCCTATAGTGTCCCCTAAAGTCTCATTGTTATGCATTTTATTCACATTACCCTTCTTGGTTCAGTAATTGAACTGTCTAGGTATGCTAGTCATTTTTTACACACTGTATTTATCAACCTACCTCAAACTTTTTGAGGGATTCTGAACATATGGGATCTCTTGAGGGTGCAGTTTTTTCACTCATTAATCTGCCTCTCATAGATTTTTCTTCATTAGATGGAATTTAGCGATACTTATTCCACCTGGAGGGTAAGTTTCATAATTCAGTTTATGCCCAAATAGTACTATGCTTACTAAGCTTATTACTGAGTGATATATACCGAGGTTCATTACCTGGACTTAAAATTCATATATGTGGTCAGTGCTGTATCAGGGGTGACCACCGTATGTCTTTTCAACTTTAAAACATGTTTCTGCAAATGGACAAAAATACATTGTTTTTTTGTTAAATCAAATATTGAAACAAATAAGCTTGAGTCTTTTAATTAAAGGCCAAATAATTATTTTCTCTTGTTATACCTTTTCAGTATAATGTGGATTGATTTCCAGCTTGTCTTTTTGTAGATGGAGGCTTTCGTATATATTTGTTTCCTTCTACCGGCTTGCGTCCTATTCCTCCGTTATTTTAGGAATAACGCTGTTTAATCATTGAAACAAAAACAAAGGGCGTATAAGAAATGATTTATTAATTTCCCCTTCTACTTATAGACATTATACTCCAATAGCTCTATCTTAGGATTTTAAATGCGAAATTCTCTTAGCGGTAGAGCTGGTTCCCCAACGCCATAGCTAGGGGGGCATTTGTCTTAAGAGCAAAACCGTCAAAGGGGCAGTCTACAAAGTGTTAAATTCTATAGTCTAAGCACATGTATTAATCTAAACAAAAATCCGTGCTCAAGGTTATTGTCAACCATATATGGGTGGATAAAAGTGTTATGGCTCACTTGGGGATATTACGAAGTTGCCTATGTGCCCCTGTTGGTCAACATTGTTTAATAAAACAGTTTCCAAGAAAGTACATTTACGCAAGGCACAATCTCAGGAAAAGCTTGACATGAGGCGGGAATACTCGGGCTCGAGATAGTTGCCTCCGCTGTTTGCGTGAGCATTGAAAACAATTACTCAGGGTCGCGCTATGGTGTTACGGGATTTTGTATATGCCCATGCTCGTAAAGGTAAATTATTTTAAGAAGATAGATCACACCCCGTTTCAGCACCCAACGGTGCTCTGTTCGTGGGCTCTCTATCGTTCCTGTAGACTAACCCGCCAGCTTAATAGTTCTTACCTTCTGTTTGAACAGTGGCCTCCCTGTTGAAGGACTGGGTTTTTCTAAGACCCAGCGGTGCCAGGGGACAACACCTGGAACCTTTGTGGGTAACCTGTTCCGGCGTACAAATGACAGAGACACGGGACACTTCATTCGGCGTCAAAGATTCGAGGTTTATTTACTGCAGGGAACACAGAAGTCATGTGAAGTACACAGCATGTAGGTTCGCGGGATCTGATTCAAATTGCTACTGTGGGTCGCTCCTTTTATACACATTTCTCTCATAGGTTAACATGGTACACAAAGGTTTACAACTTGGTTCCCATCATTATCCCCAAGAGGGGTCGCTTTGATGCATTCAGGGTCCGGAACATAAGTACGGAAACATTTGGTGGTTCCCAACTGCAAAAACCCATCTTCCCACCATTAGTACATTCCAATCAGCAGTAAACAGATCGAAGAAGGAACAAGGACAGGTGCAGAGGAAGACAGGACAGTGGGGAGATCGGAAAGGGTGTAAAAAGGGGTGGTATCGGGAAACATGAGCTGCAGGCATCAAAGGGACGCGCCTAATGAGATGCACGGCTAAGACAATAGACCGGCACGGCAAGATGTGCCTCGAGCGGGGCCATCTGCCTTACAGTATCATCCCCCTCATCATAAAGACACTTTCAAAGGAAACGTGTCTTCCGCAAGAGTCTTGGGAATCCCAGGGTCGCGAAGCGGACAGCGTCCGTTCGCTGGCTACTTGAGGGCAAGAGACAAAATGGATGCCGTATCTAAGATGGAACCCGTGGGCTCGGATGAAGAAACCCACGAAACAAACGAACGGTTTAGGTTAGCACAGCGAAACTGCGCACACCCACTAAACTCGTCATTCGCGCTTCATAGATACCAGACTCGACCATATTCGTGCGAGTCGAAAACACCACTTACGATCGTCACGGAACCTCAGACGCTCCTTTTGCCCTCATGTAGGCAAGCACTAGTCGGAATCATATTCGATATTCATCAGACCGTCTAGATGTTGCTGCAACATAATTCTATCCAACTGAGCTGCTTTGGTAACAGGCGGCTGTCTTATACACGTCGTAGCACAGAGGCCACATAAGGCAGGACCACACTGCACACAAAGGCAACACGTGAACAGAAACGCCACAACAACTCCGATGATCATCAGAATTTTCCAACCCCAAGTCGACATCAGGCCCCAAAACCACCCAAGTAGCGTCCAATCCCCTACGTCCACGTGTATGGACTCAGAGATCTTATGCAACTTTGAGATGGCTTGATAGACAGTCGGAGCGTTATCTGGAATGAAAATACAGCAGCTCGAATGGATCACCTTACATACTCCACCTCGATCTGCTAAAACAACGTCTAAAACCATACGGTTTTGTAACGTCATGAGCCTATCCGCCTGAAGTTCTGTGGTGATATTACCAAGGGCACTGGCAGTGATATTAGCTGTCGATTCCACCACTCGAGTCAATTGTCTCAGGTTCCTACTATTAATCATAGGTCCCCAAAACGGAAGGAAACCCTTGAAAAAGTCTCCTGCCTCTTGACCGGCAGTGTCCTCTTCGCTAATCACGCCTCTCACAACTCTAGTCTTGTGATAATCTGCATCAACAGTGAACGTCGGGGGCAACAGATTTGCGATATAATGAGCCCACAAAGTCAAAGGGCAACCATGTATACGCACGATCATGGCAGATGAAGTATGTACCCTCGGCAGCCAGAAACACAGGGGAAGAGAGCATCGGTAGGATATAAGTCTCGGAGCAAGCACTCTCTCCAAGACTAGCTCTCGATCTTCGGCCACGTACTAGTAGACAGAAATTACCAAGGTGGGGTACGATCCATATTGGAGACGAGCTTCTACGCTGTCTTTCACCCACGAGCGCACTATACTCAACCTTACTCAGGACCCTATAGGCTCGCACCTCCTCCTCCGGGATGAGCGACGGCTCATAGATATCCCTATCTAAATCAGCGATCGCTATAGCCAAAGGCTTGTAGTACGAACCAGGGCCAAAGTGGGAAGGATGTGGCTCTCGATTGGGGTAGGTATCTAGTGCACTTCGAAACATTGCTTGGAATGCTCGAGCTGAACCCTGGGAACTATAAGGAAGGACCAGATATGGAATTCCCTTATCCGTAGTATGTGGCATTAACCCACACACCCAACAGTTAGTAGTGTTAACCACTAACTGGTGCTGGTGAAGGAGCTGAATAAAGGAATTATTTCTGAATTCCGCACGTCTAGCCTGTTCGTGTTCGGGTAAGATATGGAAGGAATGAGGGGATACAGTGGAGGTAGGTTTAGGTTCAGAAGTAGGAGTAGGTATGGCAGAAGGTAGGAAGTATGGTATCATGTAATACACCCCACCCGCCAATAACAAAGAAACAATTAGAAACATAAGGAACACCTGAAACGTAAAGCATTTGGTACGGGTAATTTGTTGCAGTTTGAATCTTTGCGCCCGAGCTTTTTCCAAGTCCATCAGCTTTGAAAACGCCATCCCCTAAGACCGTCCGCAACGTTTCTTGACGCACTTCGTTCTGTGTAGCAGTAGTCAATCCCTAGGAGTTCCTAGGAACCGACGGTCTTTGACCTAGCGTCAAGACCTACTAACCAGAAGGAAGTACACGCGCGGCCCTACGGTTCACCTGGATGTAAGGTATTTTATATACAAGTATGTGCAAAAGTCTCTCAGCTGTGGAAGCAAAAACACATGTGGAAAAAACTCAATCTTTACAAAAATCACAATGGTACGTGTGTTTAGACTGATCGTGGCAAAGGGGTAACGTAGATGTCAAAAGGATAGAAACGAAAATTTATTAGTCTTTGGGATTGGATCGCAAAAAGTATCGTTTCTTTCCAGGACGTGTCTGTTCGTCGAACAAAGGATCCGATGAGGGGACAGAGTTCTGTTGATCAGTCAAATGTTCAGATCTTGAGTTTTGCGATGACAAATGTTCAACAATGTCCTTCTGCTGCACTGAGGATTCTCCAACAGGTTCGGCGTCGCTAATAGGTACAAAGGTCCGCAATCTGTCAGTTTCAGATGAAGCAATGCCCTTCCTCACCCACGAGTCCGCCGGCAAAGGTATAGGAACCTTCTTCGTATGGGTGGCATGCACCCAGTTCTTTCGGCCCTCCAGACGAACAGCAGTTCTCGTGGCAAGGAGGACCTGGAAGGGTCCAGTGAAACGAGGCTCGAGGTTTCTCTTTCTTCCGAAATTCCTCGTAACCACCCAGTCTCCGGGCTGGAGCTGGTGGCCTGGACCTTCCGTCTGCGTCGGCAATGCTTCAAAGACCTGTTGATGAATTAACCTCAGTTTAGCAGTCAGATCATGTAGATAGTCAATCAACATTGGGTACTCAAGATTGGAAAACACACTTGGTCTAGGGACCCCCCAAACATTCGCAGGACGACCGAACACTATTTCATAGGGGCTAAGCCCTACTCGGGAGTGTACAGTCGCCCTTGTTGACAACAAAGCTAGAGGCAAAGCGTCAGGCCACGAAAGACCAGTCGTAGCCTGAATCTTCGCTAGTTTGAGTTTAAGGGTGCCATTATACCCTTCAACCAAACCTGCTGACTGGGGATGATTGGCGCTATGGAACTTTTGAGTAATTCCAAGGCCCTTACACACACTCTTCATTACACTCCCTACAAACTCACTTCCGTTATCTGACCATACGATTCGCGGCATTCCATACCGAGGAAAGTATTCCTTCAGTAGGATTTTCGCAGTGGACATAGCAGTGTTGTCTTTAAGAGGGTAGGCTTCAATCCATCGGGAAACGCACAAACCACAACTAGAACGTATTTCAGGTTATTGCATCGTTCCATATGGATGAAGTCTAGCTGGATCACTTCAAAGGGACATGAAGGGGGTGCAAAATGACCAGCAGGTGTAGGGGTTCCCTTACCAGGATTGTACATCATACATATCATGCAATTCTTCACCAATCTTTCAGCACACTTCGTGATACCATCATTCTTCCACACAGGGGACGACAACTTACAAATACCTTTCGCACTAATATGCGCTAACCCATGTGCCATCGTCACAACAGCTAACACATACGCATCTGGCAACATCCACCTCTTGTGCTCCGACAAATCAATTCAACAACCATTCGCATCCAACTTCCCCGTGCTTTCTTTCCACTTCGCCTTTTCAGTCTCGGTGGCCTCATTCTGTATCGCTTTCACACTCTCGATGGTATCCTCACACATACTCGTCTCTGTAGGCCACCTAACCGAACTCGTCACATACATTCTATTGCTAAGGTTCCGGGCAGTCTCCTTAGCAGTCTCATCCGCAAATGCATTACCACGACCCACATCATCCGTCACCTTACGATGCGCACTACATTTAACAATCGCTACCTGCTTAGGCAATGTAAGTGCATCCAAAAGATCATTCACAAGTTGTCCATGCTGAATCTTCGTACCATGCGATGTCATAAAACCTCTCTCTCGCCACAATCGTCCAAAGCTATGCGCAACGCCAAATGCGTATTGACTATCAGTATACACATTCACCCGTTTCCCTTTCGACAACACACACGCTCTAGTCAAAGCGATCAGCTCTGCAGCCTGAGCAGAGTTCTGATTCAATCTCGCAGCTTCCACAACAGTATTCAAAGTTACCACAGCATACGCAGTCGTAACGTCACCATTCGGCAATTTAAAACATGATCCATCCACATACAAAGTCCCATCGGGATCATCCAAAGGAGTGTTTTTAAGGTCCACACGACCTTTTGTTTCTTCCTCAGTCCTTAAGTAACAGTCATGAGCTGGTACTTCATCTGACTCTGCACTAATTGGCAATAAAGTCGCCGGGTTCAGGACATTACAACGTTTTATCTGAATGTGACTTGCCAAGAGCGTCAACTCGTACCCAGACAACCTTGCACTCGTCAAGTGCTGAGTTTTCGTACGATTTAAGAGAGTGTCAACTGCATGTGGAACCATCACCGTAAGCATATTATCCATGACCAATCCTGCTGATTGTCGGATGGACACCGCAGCTGCCGCTGTTGCTCTCAAACAACTCGGCAATGCTCTAGCTACCGGGTCCAAGGTCGAGGAAAAATATGCACATGGACGCTGCTTACCACCAAAAGGTTGCGTCAAAACACTCAACGCACAACCTTCTCTCTCGTGCACGTATAATGTGAACGACTTACTGTAGTCAGGGGTACCTAACACAGGAGACGAACACAACGCGTCACGCAGTTCAGAAAAACTTTTCTGACATTCTTCCGTCCATGGTAAAGGAGTTGGAACATCCTTACACGTAAGAGCCACCAATGGTTTCGCTAACAGTGAAAAATTCGGGATCCACTGTCTGCAGTATGACGTGATGCCCAAAAAGGCACGCACATCTCTCTGAGTTGTTGGCACAGTCATCCGGGCGATCGCTGCAATTCTCTCTGGGGTCAACCTTCTTCCCTCCTTTGACAATAAGTGACCTAGATAGGTTACTTCTTGGCAACAATATTGAAGTTTAGAAGGAGACACCTTATGATGTAAGTCACAGAGATGTTGCAACAACGATACCGTGGCAATTTTGCAAATGTCCTGAGTATCTGCAGCCACCAATAAGTCGTCAACATATTGGATCAAGGCTGCACCAGCCGGCAACACGAACGCATCTAGTTGGCCCTTCAAGGCTTGACTGTATATCGATGGGCTTTCACAGTAGCCCTGAGGAGCACGCTTAAACCGGAAGCTGCGACCACCAAGAGAGAAACCGAAAAGGTCTCTGCTTTCTTAAGCAATCGGGATGCTGAAGAACGCATTCTTCAGATCGATCACTGAAAACCAAGATGCCGAGGCTGGAATCAGAGTCAGTAGCGCCGTGATGTTGGGCACACCAGGGAACTGAGGAATCACAATTTTGTTTACCTCCCGTAAATCGATAACAAAACGATAAACAGGTGGTTTCGAAGGATCAGTACGTTTCAGAATGGGCAACACAGGACTGTTGCACACGTTTCCCCGAGTCTCCTCAATAACATCTTTCTCGATCAAATCATAGATGATCGCCAACAATGCTCGTTCACCGTCAAGAGAGATACGATACTGGGGAATACGTGGCAACCTCACATTAGATTTCAAATGGAAAACATTAGGGGAGATGTCAAGCAGGCCCACGTCATTGGGACCTGTTGCCCACAAAGATGCAGGAAGAGAACTCAATTCCGGTGGAAGCTTATCGAGAGACAAGTACATTGGAGAGATAACTCTCTCACCCAAAGTAAGCTTCACTCCCGCAGGAGAACAATACAAAGTCGCATATAAACGTTTTAGCAAATCCAGGCCCAAAAGATTTTTACCACAACCAGTGGTTAAAATCAACGGAGCTTCGAGCTCACGTGGCCCAATTGTAAGAGGCAAAGGGCGTGAAACCGGATTGCTAACAGGGGCGCCAGAGAATCCAACGGAAACATTTGTTAAGCCAGACAAAGGTGCGCCAGGGAGTTTCGAATGCATAATAGAACTTTTCGCTGCACCAGTGTCCAACAGAAAAGGCTCAACGACGCCCGAGGTGGCAACTGCGACGTAAGGCCCTCTCTGATCAACCGGAACTGATACCACTCCCTCTTCTTGTCTATGGCTGTCCTAGTAATTACTGTCGTCAGTTCCCTGATCGACGTAATAATCATCTACATTGTACTGAGCAGATCGCCCTTGCGACGATCCACGCTGATCAAAACAATTATTGGAGTCAGAAGTGTTAGTGGAACGATCGTTCTGAGCACCGTGACCCCTACCACGTGATGTCTGTTGAAAACCACCACGACCTCCTCTAGACACATTACCACTATTACGCTCATTGAGAACTGGACAATCAAATTTCAAATGACCCTCCTGTCTACAATAGGCACACTGATTGTACCCTAACGACGATCTTTGTGAGGAGGAATCATTGCGCGATTGTGACCTATTTGATTGAAACTGTGATCTATTACGTTGCTGCGAATCATTCTGATTCGAACGCGGAGGATACGCCTGTTGCAACAACACTTTAGTTTTTAGCTCCTTCGTTTTCTTGTCAGCACGATCGTTCTCCTCTTTCTCCCTATTCTCATAATATTGGGCCGTAGCCAATATTTGAGCAGAAGTAGAAACAGCCCACGCACTTTCAGAATTTTTCAATTTGTTGCTCAAGTCAGGCAATAAATTTGAAACACATTTGTCCACAAACAACCTCTGACCACCTTCGGTACCCATGTCTTGACCACTGTGGTCAATGAAAGCCTCCTCAAATCTCGTGAAGAAATCAGAGACGCTCTCATCCTTCTTCTGCTTGCAAGTGGACAATTTGTCCCAATTCACCTTCATGGCAGGCATAAGCGTTTTCATTAGAGTTAAAATTCTCTGAGGGAGATTAGCAATTAACTGTTCAGGTTTCGCACCACCAACTTGTAAACCATCAGCTGCTACAAGCGCAGCCCAATCGCCACCTAATTCGTTCGCATGATCCTCCTGACGAATCTTTGTCCATACCGGTTGCGGCACGACATTGCCAAACAGCATATCGATATCGGCAAGATTCATTATCGTAGCGTCTACGAGCTGCGATAATTCTTTATAATACCCTGCAGGATTTTTGCGAGGGTCAGGCAAAGATTGCTTCACCTGCAAAACTTCTGATCGTTTCCATGGGAGATGTATCCATACTCTCTGGAAATGCGGCAGGATCGGCGGAACGTGAGCAGCATCACCTGCCATCCACACTGGTGGAACTTCGCGCATGGGGTACTGACCAAGTACTCCTAACGGTCCTTCAATGTCTTCTACGAACAATGCTCGGGGCATTATAGAAGGACGAAGAGACAGTAATTGCTCGACTGCACGTCGAACATTAGTACCTATTATCATGCCGCTCGAAAACTGAAGCTGTAGATTAGTCAAGGCAGTCATTACATCATCAGATGCGTCAGCCGATATTAGGTCACGCAAAACCTTGCACATTTCTTCAAAAACATATCTTTGTGTCGGTATATTGAATTGCTCAAACGTTTTCAATACCGCACGTGGAGGATTCCAAACGGGCATTTCAGCCAATCCATAGCCATATTACACAATGAGTCACGCTCCCTACCACCAGGAAGCTGACTACGTCTTTGAGGACCGTCCGAACCAGCGGACTCAAGAATAGGACCAAGAGAATTGAAGAAGTTAGCAGCTACAGGAGGAGTACGACGTCGAACAGACGGAGACAAAGAATAGCCCAGAGGGGTAACAAGAGAAGTACCAGAAACAGAGGGAATGGCAGGAGAAACCAGAACAGAAGAGGCAGCGGGAGCAGGAGTATGAGGAAGTACAAGTGGAGGAGCAGTAGGGACAGAAACAGTCAGAGGAGCGGGAACAGCGGGAAGTGCAGGGACAGGAGCTGGTTGAGGAGCAGGAACAGGGGGAACCACAGGATCTGCGGTACCCTGTACATACGGAGGTGGTGACTTCATGAGATAAGACATTAAGGGGTCCTCGATACCTTCCTCCTTTTTGTCCGTATCCGCCGGTAAAGCAGGATAGCACTTATCTACAGACATACGTTGCAATCTATCGAAGACTTCCTTTTCCTTTTCCTCCTTATCTCGCTGAAACTGCTCTGCTTTCTTTACTATGGTAGCAACTCCATCTCTCTGACTACGTTTTAACAGCCTGATTTCTCTCTGTTTGGCTTCTTTACGCCACAACCGAAAGGCATCAAACATGGCCGGCCTGGATTTTTAGTCTCGAGGTTATCTAAGATCGGGGTCTCGAAACTACCATGAGGTGGCCAACTAAGGACACCATCTTTCTTAGTATAGCGAATCCAATATTCATTAAAAGTAATCGGACCTAGTCCGTGCTTGCTGTAGAGCTCATACGTTGGAGTTCCAACCGGAGGTATCAGACATGAGTCCTCCAATCGGGAGTCCGTACCACAACAACGAAAACAACTGAACAAAGAACTACGGCTAGGCATCTTGCACACTAGCTGAGTTTCACAAACTTCAAGGGTTACGGGATTTACCAAGTCCCAGCAATGAACAAAACCCCCGGTTTTTGGCGTCTGCAGGCGTCAAATAGTACAACAAAGAACCAGGTACTAAGAACCACAAATGCAATGGAACCATGCAACAACTAAGCAATCACAACTAAGGACTCTGGGAGCGACCCACAAATACTTAACTCAGAGATCGATGGCGTCACCAGGAAGGCCCGTCAATCGTCTCGCTGTACCAAGGTCTACGCCAGGCGCCAAAATAGGTCTACCGTCAGGGCAGCAGTCCGTCGCAGCCGTCAGGAGGCGGGAATCTTCGCGGGAAAAGTCGTCAGGCCACTTATATCGACAACAGGATCGATGAAGCGGGGTGCACCTTCCCTCGGAGATTTCACACGAAGTTCCTCACGATCGTCGGGCTTGGACCGGTACCACTGATGCAGCCCCACGTTGGGCGCCAACTGAAGGACTGGGTTTTTCTAAGACCCAGCGGTGCCAGGGGACAACACCTGAAACCTTCGTGGGTAACCTGTTCCGGCGTACAAATGACAGAGACACGGGACACTTCCTTCGGCGTCAAAGATTCGAGGTTTATTTACTGCAGGGAACACAGAAGTCACGTGAAGTACACAGCATGTAGGTTCGCGGGATCTGATTCAAATTGCTACTGTGGGTCGCTCCTTTTATACACATTTCTCTCATAGGTTAACATGGTACACAAAGGTTTACAACTTGGTTCCCATCATTATCCCCAAGAGGGGTCGCTTTGATGCATTCAGGGTCCGGAACATTAGTACGGAAACATTTGGTGGTTCCCAACTGTAAAAACCTATCTTCCCACCATTAGTACATTCCAATCAGCAGTAAACAGATCGAAAAAGGAACAAGGACAGGTGCAGAGGAAGACAGGACAGTGGGGAGATCGGAAAGGGTGTAAAAAGGGGTGGTATCGGGAAACACGAGCGGCAGGCATCAAAGGGACGCGCCTAATGAGATGCACGGCTAAGACAATAGACCGGCACGGCAAGATGTGCCTCGAGCGGGGCCATCTGCCTTACAGTATCATCCCCCTCATCATAAAGACACTTTCAAAGGAAACGTGTCTTCCGCAAGAGTCTTGGGAATCCCAGGGTCGCGAAGCGGACAGCGTCCGTTCGCTGGCTACTTGAGGGCAAGAGACAAAATGGATGCCGTATCTAAGATGGAACCCGTGGGCTCGGATGAAGAAACCCACGAAACAAATGAACGGTTTAGGTTAGCACAAAGAAACTGCGCACACCCACTAAACTCGTCATTCGCGGTTCATAGATACCAGACTCGACCATATTCGTGCGAGTCGAAAACACCACTTACGATCGTCACGGAACCTCACTGTCACCTGGTCCTGATACAGCTTCCTCATGGAATGTCTTGTATTGCCGGGTGTCCCCTTTTATTAGACGTTTACGCGCGGTGTTTTGAGTGGGTGATCACGTGCAGTTGGTCATGTGATCCAGGCTCGGGAGAAAGTACGTCGGCCATGTTTAAGTGTGTTTATTACAATTCTAAAATATCCATCATATTCAATGATGCATATTGCTCGGTTAACTGTATTAGTCAGTCCTTAATCTGATGTTGTGTTACTTCATAAAGAGTATGAAAAAATACTCATTTAACCCCTTACTGTGTTTGTTCGGCTATACGCATATAGTCAATACCACAGCGTGATCGTGCTTGTTTGCTCGGTCCGCCATTTTGTAGTGGTTTATTTTACCTAAGATAACTGGTGTACCGATTAAAGCACACAAACGAATAAAAATTCGGGAATGGTATATTAAACCATTATTAACCATTATGTAATCTCATCGAGATGCCAGTCATGCATGATGCAACGTACCCTCTCTGTCATTTATAAGGGGAATATGATAACTTAATTGTACAACCAATTTCTTATTAGAACTACATGAGGATTTTACTACGGGTCTTTAGATAAAAACAGATAGATGGCGTAAATTATATTATCCTCTCCCAATCCACTTTGCTATTAAGTCCTTTTCTCACAGTATTGAATTTCGACATATAGGATTGTTCACGCTTTTTGCGCTTGGTAGTTACATCTCCTCCTCTTGTACTCATTTTGATAGATTCTAGAACACACCATTTCAGATCTTGATTGGTGTGCTTAGCCATTATCCAATGGTCTACCAGGGGTGCAGTGCTTTTATTGGTTCTTATTGCAGACCTATGCTCATTTAGTCTAATTCTTATTTCTCTGGAGGTTTCTCCTATATATGTAAGGTTACATGGACACTGAATTAAGTAGACGAGATTTTTAGACCTACAATTTTGGAAATCAGAAAATTTATGAGTATTGCAATTTATTGTTATTTCTGTACCTCTGATGATATCATTGCAGTTTCCACATCCACTGCACGGAAAAGTTCCTTTGGGTAGTGGATTTTTATCTATGGTCGTTTGTCTCTCTTGGTTGGTTTCCCTGTATGTTTTCACTAAGCTATTTCTGATTGTTTTATTTCTCCTATAGGAGAACATGGGTTTTGGAAGGATTGTACCGTTTTGGTTGGACACCAGGTTCCAGTTTCTATTTATTATATTCTTTATTTTATTGTTAATGCTGCTATGGTTGGTTACGAAAATAAGTGGTCTGTCTTTCTTTTCGTTACCTTTTTTGTTGAAAAATTCATCCCTGTTGTAGTATTTGGCCCTTTTGTAAGAATGACGTATGAGTTTCTTCGGGTACCCTCTTTCTAAGAATTTTTCAGTGAGGATTTGGGCATGTTTGTCATAGTCTGTATTTTTGGTACAGTTTCTTCTCAATCTGAGAAACTGTCCATATGGTATATTGTTTTTTTTGACAGGCTGGGTGGTGACTTTCAAAGTGCAACATCGTATTCCTGTCCGTTGGTTTCGTGTATAGTTCAACCAGGAGTTTTCCCTCACTATGTTTTATTGTTATGTCTAAAAACTCACGGGGCGTGGCTTGGACGCCGATCGGGATGGCGGCGTGAGCTCGCAGCTCCGCGCGGAATCCCGCTAATTCTCCTGTTTTTCGGGACCCTAGGCGACCCGGAGACGACGTCCCTACCCTCTGAAGTGTAAGGGGACAGCTGGACGTAATCGGTGAATCGCTGGGGGACTGCTGGCCCCGAGGAGATCGAGGGAGAGGCGGCCGAGGTGTAGTCCGGGGTGTGAAGAAAATGGCGGCGAGGAGGTCGGACGGTCCCGAACTTCAGCCCTGAGTCCGGCTGTCGCCGAGCAGAGAGGGACCCTGAACCCGGCTGCCCAACGCACTGGGATTGGCGGCACGAAGCCCTGAGACCGGGGGACGCTGCCCGATTCACCCAGGAGATCAGGGGTTCTCATCGACCACCGCCCTACGACTCATCCTCCCCCCACAGGCCCAGTGGGGGTGACGGAATGGAGCTCGTCCGCCTGGTCATTGCTCCTGAGACCATTGGCGGTGACATAGCACTGCCCGGTGCCCGGTGACCGGCACGGACCCACGGGGGAACCCGCAGTGCGGGTGGCCGGACTTGTGACGCAGCGCCCTGACATGGCGGCGATCGGAGGGCCGATGCCCGGGAGCCGCGAGGGGGACTCGGCGACATCGACCCAGCTGAATGAGAGTCCCTCCCCGGAGCTTGACCAGGAACAGCGGCTGAACCGGCGCTTGGATGCCATCCTTGAGGCGATCACCTCCACTAAGGAGGCGTTGCACAATGACATTGCCCAAGTGGCCACGGGCCTGGGGCTGCTACGCGCGGATCACGCGAAGCTGGCAGATCGGGTCAAGGATCATGACCAACTGTTGCTGGACCTGAAGCCGTCGGTGGTGACCGCGGAGCACAGGATTACAGACATTTTGGCCCGACTGGACACTCTAGAGCGGAGGGCGGAGGATGCCGAAGGCCGCAATAGGCGGAACAACGTGCGGGTCGTAGGCCTGCCAGAACGGATTGAGGGGGAGGATGCGGTGGCCTACATGGAGAACTGGTTCCGCACTGTGGTGGCGCCGGAGGGGCTTACTCCATTTTTCACTCTGGAGCGGGCTCACCGGGTGCCCGCTCGCCCGCCGGGGCTTGGCCGCCCCCCCCGACCAATGGTGGTGCGGCTCCTCCACTACAAGGACCGAGACCTCCTCATCCAGCGGGCCAGGATGTCGGGCCCTTATGAGGTGGAGAACAGCAAGGTAACGATCTTTCCGGACTATACGCAGGCGGTCCAGAAGGACAGGGCATCGTTCCTTGCTGTGAAGAAGGAGCTCAGGGAGGAAGGCATTCAGTACTCCTTGCTCTACCCGGCCAAGCTGCGGATTATCATGGATGGCACCACACACTTTTTCCAGACTCCGGACGAAGTTTGGCAATGGCTTGAGTCGTACAGAGCAGGGACGGATAGGACCCACCAAAGCCGGCGAGACCAGCCCAAGCAGCCCCGGGTGCGGCAGTCACAACGCATCAGGTCCCGCAACAGGCGCCAGCGGGAGAAGCGGGAGGCTCAAATGGCGGCGGAGAAGAGGGATGCACTCGCGGCGACGGCGGCCATTACAGGGTCGCAACAGAACAGTGAACGGGCCGAAACGGACTCGGGAGGAGAAGGCAGCAGAACAGGAGAGGAACTTTCGGAGGCAGAGAGCCAGAAGGGGCCGACGGTGACCCCACAGACTTCGGATACTATTTTCTGCGGCTGAGATAGACTTGGGACTAGATCGGGACTTCATGGTAGGGTGATATCCTGTCGCAGGAGGGCGGGTTGCCGGGTGGGGGAGCTGAGTGTATCGGAGGGGATGAAGGGCGGGACGCGGGCTCCGCTAGCTGGGGTTGGCGGCGACTCACCCCCCCTAGGCCCTTAAGGTCGACTGTGGTGGAGACCACAGGGTAAGTGTGCGAGAAGTTGGATCAAGGTTTGGATGGGGGCGGCCATTGGGTTCGTGTGCTCTGTCCTGGGGAGTGGGGTTTGGGGAATGTTTCAGTTTTGGGGTTGTTTGGGGGGGGGCAACTGCATTGGGGGGGTCATGGACCGTTGTTGTTTGATTCGGACTGTACGGAATTGGAATGGGGACATTACCTAATTTGAAATGCCTAACGTGGAATGTCCGGGGGCTGCGGACTATGGTGAAACGTCACAAAGTACATGCATACCTGGTACGCAGGGGGGTTCAGATAGCTATGCTCCAGGAGACTCACCTCACCAAAAAAGAGTGCGCTGCCTTGCAGAAAAGATGGCGGGCCAGGTTTTTGGCACCACTTACTCAGCGTATGCCAGGGGGGTCTTGATCTGGGTGAGGGCGGGGATACCCTTTCAAGTGCTGAATCAGGTAATAGATCCGGATGGCAGGTTTGTAGCGGTGGAGGGGAGATTGTATGGACGGGATGTGGTTTTCTGTTGTGTTTATGCACCGAACACTGACCAAGGCCGATACTTTGATAGCCTCTCGGGGTCCTTGGCCTCTTTCCTGGCGGGTCCGATAGTGCTAGGGGGGGACTTCAACTCGATTACCGATGTGGCTCTGGATAGGTCCCATCCCCCCCTAGTAGACTCTCCTGTGCGCAGGCTGGCCGCGCACAGGAAGGACTGGCAAGAACGATGGGGGTTGCTGGATGTCTGGAGGGAGAGGCACAGGGGAACCAGGGATTACTCCTTTTATTCCGCTCTCCATGATTTACATGTCAGAATTGATTCGGTGCTTTGCGGGAGCTCCCTAGCCCCATTGATTACCCATGCTGAGTATCTTGCTAGGACGATATCCGATCATAACCCCCTGTTGGTGCATATTCAATGGCAGAGGGAGCGCTCAGTAATACCAACATGGCGGCTTCGCCCGGAGACGCTAGAGGATTCTGTGTTCGACGATGCGGTCCGGCAGGGCATTGATAGTTATTTCGGTGCGAATGAAGGAACGGCGACGAGTAGGTCTACTGAATGGGATGCAATGAAAGTGGTGGTGAGAGGGGTGTGCTTGGGCAGGTTCTCGAATGCTCGAACGACTGTGCTGAATGACTTAATGAAAGCGGAGGAAACTTTGAGGGACCTGGAGCGCCGCAGGCCAACTAGGCCAGGTTTACAGGCCCAGTTATTGGAGGCGAAGGAAGTGGTAGCCGCGGAGACGGAACGTTTGAGATGTTATGACTATAGGCAGTACATTATCAGGGCACACGCAGAAAGGGACAAGGTGGGTACCCTCTTAGCCAGATTAGCTAGCCCGGAACTTAGGGGTTGCCCGATCCTCAGCATTACTAACGCGCAGGGAGAGATGGTGTACTCCCAGGCAGCTGTATTGGACCGCTTTAGGGGTTACTATGAGGAATTGTACCGGAGTCAGTTGGGAGTGGGGGTTCAGGACATCGTGGAGTACCTGGGGGAGAGGCCGCTTCCGGTCTTGGACGAGGACGACGCGAAGGACCTGGGTAGCCCGATCACGCTTACGGAAATTCGGGTGGCTATCAAACATATGGCCCGTAACAAGACGCCCGGGGTGGACGGACTCCCAGTCGAGTTCTATCAGCACTATGTAGACGCTCTGGCGCCCAGGCTGCTGGTGGTGTATACGGAGGCCTTTGAGAAGGGGGCATTGCCTGGCTCCATGCGGGAGGCCTTGATAGTACCACTCCTCAAGCCTGGCCGGGATGCCGCGGACGTGAGGTCTTATCGTCCGCTGTCCATGCTGACGGTGGACTATAAGATTCTGAGTCGCATCCTAGCCACTAGATTGGCCCCGCACATGACGGGCCTGGTGCACAGGGATGAAGCCGGGTTTATACCCACGAGGAGCACGGCGATGAATATCCGCCGCCTGGTGGGAATAATGGACGCCATCTTGGATGGGGAGGGAACGCCGGCGGTTCTGTCCGTGGATATCGAGAAGGCCTTCGACAGTTTGGAATGGCCTTTCTTGGATGGAGTGCTGGAGCGGTTCGGCATGGGCGATGGGTTTCGAAGGTGGACGAGGGTCTTGTATACCTCGGCGACGGCGAGAGTTCGATTGGGCGGCTTGGTATCGGCCGCGTATCCGGTGGGCAGGGGAACACGACAGGGATGCTCTCTCTCCCCTCTGTTGTTTGCCCTGGCGATGGAACCCTTGGCGGTCCATGCGAGGTCAGGCGACCGATATGCGGGAATAGTGAGTGATGGGCAATGGCATTATATATCGCTCTATGCAGATGACCTGCTCCTGTACCTAGCTGACACTTCGGGGGCACTGGCTGGAGCGATGGATCTGCTGTCCGAGTTCGGCCGACTGTCGGGCCTTAGGGTCAATTGGGCAAAGACCTGCGTGTTTCCGCTGAGAGCGGGATCGCCAGCCCCTAGCAGCGACTTGGGTGTGGCATGGGAACCCTCTTGCATCACCTACTTGGGTGTCCGCATTTACCACTCGGCTGCTGACCTTTTGGAGGGTAACATTGGCCGTTGTGTCCGGTCACTGCGGGGTAGCTTGTCTTTCTGGTCGACCCTCCCACTGACAGTCCTGGGCAGGATAGCATTGTTGAAAATGGTGGCGCTCCCCCGCTTCCTTTATTATTTCCGAACGCTACCTGTCTGGATTCCCCAGGGGGTGTTTAGGGAACTGCGGTCACTGATTATTGGCTTTCTGTGGGGGCATGGCCGTCGCAGAATAGCCTTGAGCACGCTACTTCGCCCCAAGCTGGAGGGGGGCATGGCCGTGCCCGACCTTGAGCTGTATTATCTGGCGGCGCAGTTGCAGGTCCTTACGCAGAACGTAGCCAGGGTGTTCCGGGGGCCGGAGGAAGACCGGGGTCGGGGGATACAGCGCCACGTGCTGTCGTACATCATTATGCAGCAACGGCTCGAGTTACGGGCCCTCACCATGGAGGAGCGGACGCTCCGGCTGTGCTGGCAGAGGAGCCTTCGGAGAGCGAGGGCATCGCGGCCTTATGCCCCGGAGATCCCGATCGGGATGTTGACGGCTTTGCCGCACGGAGGGGATTGGTCCCCGTTGATGGACTGGGAGGACGCGGGGTTGCAGGTGGTGGGTGACTTGTATGTAGATGGGGCGTTGGCGCCGTTCGACGTGCTCCGGGACCAGTTCGGACTGCCTGAGGGGGGCTACCTACTACACGCGGCTGTAGTGGCTGCCATGCAAAAGCACTGGAAAGAGGGGCTCCTGGAGCCCGCGACGACTATGGCATGCCAATATGTGGTGATGGCGGCTGGTACATTCAAAGCTGTGACGTGCCTCCATAATAGGATGCTGAACGAAGGGCTGGAACCACTCCATGGGCTCAAAGCTAAATGGGAGGGGAGCGTTGGCCGGCCCATACCGGATACGGCATGGGGCCATATCCTGCGACGCACGTGGAAGGGCACCAGGAACGCACGCTTTCAGCAGGTCCATTTTTATGTGCTCCATAGGGCCTATTTAACTCCAGAGAAACTACAGCGGCACTTTCGGGTGCCGGATGCCTGTTGCCCCCGGTGCTCGTCCCATGGGGCGGACATGGACCACTTGTTTTGGGGGTGTCCACAACTGGGATCTTATTGGGCGGAGGTAGGGGAACTCCTGAATGAAGTGACTGACAGGGAGGTAGAATTCGACATGGCGGCGTGTCTATTGCTCTGGTTCCCGCATACTAAGCACACCAAGGTGACAAGTAAATTCATAGATCTGGGCCTGATATTGGCTCAAAGGGAAATATCGTGGCACTGGAAGGCCAGGGGGGGTCCCTCACTGCGTAGATGGAAGAATGAGTTGCTGCGATGGTCTGACTGCGAGAGCGTGCTCCGGATGAAGCAAGCAGTGAAGTTGGGGAATGAGAAAGCTCTGGATGCGGCGCGTGCATGGGAGTTAGTGGTACAGGCTCTGCGTGATGCTTTGGTTGAGGATGAGGACGGCGAGGACTAAGCCGCTGGACACCGCGGGGCGAACACAGAAGTATCTCACCACTCACTGTAGTAGAACCATCCAGTTCAGTAGAGCGAAGCACACACCTTAGCAGTTGCCAGGGGGGGGGGGCGTTGGGGGGGTTAGTTGTAGAGGGGCTTGGGGAGGGCCGGAAGCCATTGGAGGGTTGCTGGTGGAGGCCTTGGAACTACTGGGACAGGGGGTATTGAGTGGCGGGCAGACTGATTGGGTGGGACGGCCTGGCACGAAGGCCCGAATAGCCTAGAGTAGGCCCCGACGGGGGCAATTACGTTGTTTCCACGGAGATGGCTGACGGGAATGCTGTTGCGGGTGGGGGGGTAAAAGCAGATACGTAAAACGACCTTCCGCCAGGGTCCCAATGGGACGTACACTGTGTTGTGTTCCTCTCGAGCGATCTGATATGCCGCCCGGCCTCCGGGATGCGGGCTGAATGGCTGTGTACAACTGTGAACTGTCATTGGACGGGGGGAGCCCACAAGTGCACTGGCTGTTTACTTTTTCCTGCTGTTTATAACTCTGCAATAAAAATATAATTTAAAAAAAAAATAAAAAAAAAAAAAATGTCTAAAAACTCACACTTGTGGTTGCTAATACTATGGGTGAATCTCAAGTTGGTGTCTCCTAGATTGAGCCAATCAATAAACTCAATCAAAGTTGCCTCGGGGCCTGTCCAAATAAAAAAGATGTCATCAATGTAACGTGTCCATTGTGACACATTTTCAAAGAATGGCGCCATTGAATTGAAGATATGCTTTTCTTCAAATCTTGATACATAAAGACATGCTAGGCTCGGCGCACAGGTGGCCCCCATGCTTGTCCCTTTGATTTGTTTAAACAAAGTTTTTTCAAACAAAATTGTTTTATTTTTTAGTATCAATGTTGCACATTCCACTATGAATGTTGAGTGGGGATTTAGATCGTGGTCATTAGTTTGTAACATGTCTGCCACCATTTGTATAGTATCATCTTGCGGAATGTTGGTGTACAAGGCCTCTATATCTAAAGAGACCAAAAACTGGGTGTCTGAATTAAAAGACAGATCTTCAATCTTTCCTATCATTGATGTAGTGTCTTTTATGTACGCCTTTTGGCTTTTGACTAATGGTTGAAGGAAGATGTCAATATATTTGCTTAAAGGTTCAGTTACCGAGTTGATACTTGACACAATTGGTCTCATTGGAGGGTCTAATATATTCTTGTGAACCTTTGGCAGGCCATATAAAGCAGGTATGGTAGGGTATTCATTATGTGAAAAAAGGTATTCGTCTTGGCAGATAATACCATCTTCCTTAGCCCATTGCAAAAGTCTAGTAATCTTATCTGATAGGGATCTAAGTTCCTCTCTGGTGGATGGGCAGTAGTGTTCAATGTTATTAAGCGTGGAATACATTCGGGCATTGTAGTCCTGGGTATCCATTATAACAATGCTGCCTCCCTTATCTGCTGGCTTTACAGTAATAGAAATGTCCTCTTCTAGTGATTTAAGTGCTTGTCTTTCGTTTTTTGAAAAATTATGCTCTACCCAGTGTTTTTTATCTAAGAGTTCAGAGATACTTTTCTCTACACAGTGTTCAAATACCTCTATATCTTTCTTCACCATGTTAATTTGTGGAGTCCATTTAGATCTAGGCCTTAATCCTGATTTGTTTTCATTAGGGACTCTGGGTTTACCCTCAAAAAATACATTCAGGCGAACCTTTCTGAAAAAGCTTTGTAAGTCACGTTCTAGAATATATTTATCTATGGGGTAGGAGATTGCAAACCCCAAGCCCTTCTCTAAAACCTTTTTATCATCGTCAGAAATTAGTCTAGACGACAAATTAATAATGAGCGCTTTCTTGTTTAGTCCCAATTCTTTTTGCTTCTCGTGTTGTAATGACGTGGTTGGTATTGTTTCTGGGGGATGTATGTACCCCTCCCTCTCCCTCTGCCTCTCTGGGCTCCAAAGTTCTTTTGACGCTGTTCTAAAAAAGGAAGACTCTCTCTTGTGTTATTAGCAACTGATTCTGTTTCTTTGTTACTATTATCTTGTGGTGCCTCATTTTCTGATTCTGAACTCGTATACGAGGTATCGAAAAAGCGCACTTTTCTTTTTTGGAAGTTTCTATTTGGCTGTGTCCACTGTCTCCTGTTATTATATTCTTCCTGCGGTTTATCATAGAAATCCTTCTGGAGATATGGGTAAACTTTTTCTATATCATACTGTGCCACATCTTTTCTAAATTTGTTAGATTTTTTATTAGTCATAAATTCTAGATACCCTGCTATATCAGCCTGTATGTCTTCTAGCTTGCGCTTAGCATCTTCTAGCGCATCACATTCATTCAGTTTGGCTTCTAAGTCTTCTATTTCAGCTCTTTCTATGATGAGGACATCCTGTGCTGTCTCAATTATAAGCAGCATCCAGTCCCTGCTGCATCTGTTTGCTATCAATGTCCAATTTTCTATGAATTTTTTGACCTTAACAAAGACTCCAGGTTCATTTGTTATCTGCAACCCCTTGGGGATAATACCCTTTTTGCAGTATTCAATCAGAAAGTCAGCATGTAGTTCTGTCCTTATAATTTTCTTTTTGAGGTTCCAGAATTCTCTCCATTTTTCATCTTTACTGTTATCAATAATCACAGTTGGAGTCTTTCTAGAAGAACCATGAATCAGTTTGTTAAACTGATCATCAGAAAATCCGTACGTTTTAATACCATCCATCTATACGTACCAAAAAAGCTCCCCAGCTAAAAAGCTGTATTAATACTCACAACACAAGGAGGGAGGTACCCTAGGAACCAATGAGGGACCGGGTTAACAAGTATAGGAAAACAAGCAAAACGTCCCTAACCGTTGGGGGTATACCCTAAGTCGTACGGTAGCCCCACCTAGATGACTTGGGGGATATCCACGACTTAAGAGAGAAAATTATCTTTCTAGAGTCAACATACATACAGTAACTAAATAGAGGCTAACAGTCAGTGTAGGAACCCTGTGTACAATTCGCAACATTAATTTTTTTTAAAACTATAATCTTCACCAGTATTAAAAATCAACAGTTTATTGTTTAAAATTTGTAACATAATACAGTCTGAAAATACATAAAAAATTTTTTTACAATCAAATACAAATTTAAAAAACCAAAAGTCGACGCGGCGTTTCGGTGTCTTGTATCGATGGTAACACCTTCTTCAGGACGGGGTTTTTAAAAAAAAATTCTCTAGAAAAGTAAAATTACAGAAATATAATCAACAGAGGCCTATTATACACTGACGTTAGCTAAACTCTAGTGTCACACTTAAAAATACCCTTGCACATTCACTTAGACATTATTGGTATCTACATTCAGAGTTGTATGCAGAAAAAAATTTTTTTAGTACATTTCTCACAGTTAGGAATTCTAATCTAAGTATCGACATTCCTCGGATCTGTTCTACTTAGAACCCAAATATAGACATTTATCACAAATATAGACATTTATCACAAATTCTCAGGGATGTTAATTAATCTGGTTTGTTCATACACAAGACACAATGTTTTCTTGGATTACAGATAATATTTGCCTTTACAGGATATCCTATAGTGTCCCCTAAAGTCTCATTGTTATGCATTTTATTCACATTACCCTTCTTGGTTCAGTAATTGAACTGTCTAGGTATGCTAGTCATTTTTTACACACTGTATTTATCAACCTACCTCAAACTTTTTGAGGGATTCTGAACATATGGGATCTCTTGGGGGTGCAGTTTTTTCACTCATTAATCAGCCTCTCATAGAATTTTCTTCATTAGATGGAATTTAGCGATACTTATTCCACCTGGAGGGTAAGTTTCATAATTCAGTTTATGCCCAAATAGTACTATGCTTACTAAGCTTATTACTGAGTGATATATACCGAGGTTCATTACCTGGACTTAAAACTCATATATGTGGTCAGTGCTGTATCAGGGGTGACCACCGTATGTCTTTTCAACTTTAAAACATGTTTCTGCAAATGGACAAAAATACATTGTTTTTTTGTTAAATCAAATATTGAAACAAATAAGCTTGAGTCTTTTAATTAAAGGCCAAAGAATTCTTTTATCTTGTTATACCTTTTCAGTATAATGTGGATTGATTTCCAGCTTGTCTTTTTGTAGATGGAGGCTTTCGTATATATTTGTTTCCTTCTACCGGCTTGCGTCCTATTCCTCCGTTATTTTAGGAATAACGCTGTTTAATCATTGAAACAAAAACAAAGGGCGTATAAGAAATGATTTATTAATTTCCCCTTCTACTTATAGACATTATACTCCAATAGCTCTATCTTAGGATTTTACTCATACAAAACCATTGAAATTCCCCTGTTATAGTTAGT
>NW_028254143.1:0-18644 GCF_964263255.1 Lissotriton vulgaris
GAGGGTATGACCTTATGTGATCTTTCCGCCTTGAGTAGCTACTGCTCCAAGTCTAACCACTCCTTAGTCTGAAGCATGGGTACTCACAAACTTTCTCTCAGGGGCCAAATTTACAGTGTGGTTTGTGTCCGAGGGCCGCACTGGTGGGGGCGGGGTCAGTGGGGGGCGGGCTAGAGGAGCTACCAGACCCAGCATACACACATCTCTCTCTCTCTTTCTCTCTCTCTCTCTCTCTCTCTCTATCTCTCTCTCTGACTCCCTCCCTCTCTCTATCTCTCTTTGCCTCCCTCCCTCCATCCCTCTATCTCCCTCTCTCCCTCCCCGGTCTCCCTCTGTCTCCTCCCTCTCTCCCTCCCTCTCTTTCCCATCTCACCCTCATTTTGACTGTCTCACTCCCTCTCCCTCTCTCCTTCCCTCTCCCTTCATCTCCTTCCTCCCCCCCCTCCCCTTCCTTCCTCCCCCCACTCCCCTTCCCTCCCTCACCCCCTCCCCTCCCTCCCCTTCCCTCAACCTCACTACCTCCCCTTCCTCACTCCCTTCCCTCTCCCCCTTCCCTCACTCCCATTCCCTCACTCCCCTTCCCTCACTCCCTCCCTCATTCCCCTTCCCTCACTCCCCTTCCCCCCCCCTGCCCTCACTCCCTCCCTCATTCCCCTTCCCTCACTCCCCTTCCCTCACTCCCTCCCTCATTCCCCTTCCCTCACTCCCCCCCTTCCCTCACTCCCTTCCCTCACTCCCCTTCCCTCACTCCCTCTCTCCCCTTCCCTCACCCCTCCCTCACTCCCCTTCCCTCACCCCCTCCCTCACTGCCCTTCCCTCCCTCCCCTTCCCTCACCCCCTCCCTCACTGCCCTTCCCTCCCTCCCTCACTCCCCTTCCCTCCCTCCCCTTCCCTCCCTCCCCTTCCCTCACTCCCTTCCCTCACTCCCCTTCCCTCACTCCCTCCCTCATTCCCCTTCCCTCACTCCCCCCTTCCCTCACTCCCCTTCCCTCACTCCCTCTCTCCCCTTCCCTCACCCCTCCCTCACTCCCCTTCCCTCACCCCCTCCCTCACTGCCCTTCCCTCCCTCCCCTTCCCTCACCCCCTCCCTCACTGCCCTTCCCTCCCTCCCTCACTCCCCTTCCCTCCCTCCCCTTCCCTCCCTCCCCTTCCCTCACTCCCTTCCCTCACTCCCCTTCCCTCACTCCCTCCCTCATTCCCCTTCCCTCACTCCCCCTTCCCTCACTCCCTTCCCTCACTCCCCTTCCCTCACTCCCTCTCTCCCCTTCCCTCACCCCTCCCTCACTCCCCTTCCCTCACCCCCTCCCTCACTGCCCTTCCCTCCCTCCCCTTCCCTCACCCCCTCCCTCACTGCCCTTCCCTCCCTCCCTCCCCTTCCCTCCCTCCCCTTCCTCCCCTTCCCTCACTCCCTCCCCTTCCCTCCCCTTCCCTCACTCCCTTCCCTCACTCCCTCCCTCCCTCATTCCCACCTTCCCTCACTCCCTCACTCCCTTCCCTCACTCTCTTCCCTCACTCCCCTTACTCCCTCACTTCCCTTCCCTCGCTCCCTCACTCTCCTTCCCTCCCTCCCCTTCCCTCACTCCCCTTCCGTCACTCCCGTCCCTCACTCCCTCACTCCCGTCCCTCACTCCCTCCCTCACTCCTCTCTCTCCCTCACTCCTCTCTCCCTCACTCCCCTTCCCTCACTCCCTCACTCCCCTTCCCTCACTCCCTCCCTCATTCCCCTTCCCTCACTCTCCCTCCCTCATTCCCCTTCTCTCACTCTCCTTCCCTCATTCCCCTTCCCTCACTTCCTCCCTCATTCCCCTTCCCTCACTCTCCTTCCCTCTCTCCCTCCCTCATTCCCCTTCCCTCACTCTCCTTCCCTCATTCCCCTTCCCTCACTCTCCTTCCCTCATTCCCCTTCCCTCACTCCCCTTCCCTCACCCCCTCACTCCCCTTCCCTCACTCCCTCCCTCATTCCCCTTCCCTCACTCCCCTTCTTTCACTCCCTCCCTCATTCCCCTTCCCTCACTCCCCTTCCTTCACTGTGCCTCCCGCACTCCGTCGCCCTCATCCCTCTATCACCCTCATCCCTCTATCGCCCTCCTCCCTCTGTCTGTCTAACTTTTTCTGTCTCCATTTCTCTGTCTCCATTTCCCTCCCTCTGTCTCTGTCCCTTTACCTCCCCCCGTCACCCCACCCTGCCTGTGACACCCGGGCTGTGACAGCTTCCCCAGCCTGTTTTCCCAGCGCGCACAGACACACAGCCCCACCCGAGTGTTTCACAGGTCTTCAAAAAGACCATTTGATTGTGAATGGGGCATTGCTGTCTTTCACACCCTCTCGGCGCCCCTGCAGCTCCGCCGGAATAAATTGCCTGGCCCCCACAGAGCAGCAGAGTGTTTGCAGACAGTCTTAGTAAACACGGGTACTCTGGCTCATGGTCCGCGGGCCGCCACGGAAGGCTTGCCGGGCCGCTGCTGGCCCGCGGGCCGTACTATGAGAACCCGTGGTCTGAAGTCTTCTGAGGGAGATGGCTAGGGAAATGCAGTATCCCCTTATGTGTTCCTTGAACACATCACAGTTGTTTGCTGGTGATCTGTCTGCAGGATCATTTAGCAGGAATACATCTCTAATTGCTTTGCAGAGGTCATCCCTATGTAGTCTATCCTTACATAACACCTCCGGGAAATACCATTTGAAAAAATTTGGATCTTGGGGCAGGCCAATTTAAGATGAAAGTCAGAGGAGCGTGATCTGAAATAGCAATACGGAGGAAGAGGGAAGCTTTGGCCGCAAGCAAAAGTGACTGGCTAAGAAAAATGTGATCAATTCTCAAGTACGACCTATGGGCGTGTGAGAAGAAAGAAAAATCCCTTGTAGTAGGGTTAAGGGACCTCCAGATGTCGAATAAACCCAGTTGTTGTAGTGACTGTTTCAGTGTTCTGTTGAACACCCCTCCCCCAGCTTTTTGTGAGTGTGTTGTGTCTGTGTGCGGGTCCCAGATGAGGTTAAAATCCCTCAGTATGAGCCTGTCCCCAGATGCGAATTCCGCTAGGCATTCCAGAAAGGAAGCGACAAAAGTTTGCCTGACCTGCTTTAGCATTTTGTTACACAAGGGAACCCAAGGAAGCAATATGCTAGGGACCTTAGGGAGTTATATCTTTACACAGGACAGTGGTCCCTAGACAAAAAAAGATTTTACAAAAATAAATATAGACTAAATAGGCACTATATTCATTGTCCAGCCAGACAGTTTTAATTTCTGATGAATGAAATATACAAAAATCAAGTGTGATAAAAGCAGGACACCAGCCGATGTCTAACTAACACACTTAGGAAGAGGACAAACAAGAATATTTGAGGCAATTTAAATAGTCTGTGTATTAAAATTCACAGTCAGACAATATAAATTACACACTATTGCTTGCGTTAATCAGCACAGTTCCAACACATATAGTGTGACAAGGTCAACGACGTTTCGAACCTATTAATTATTCAAGGTTCATCTTCAGGACATCACCAAATTCAATTTTCACTAACAAATGTCAACTTTATGAATTTTTTTAAATTTTGTTAGTGAAAATTGAATTTGGCACAACTGACTGCCTTAGGCTATACATCTATACATTGTGGAGAAGTGTGGCTCAGGGGTTAGAGGCGGCAGACCCGGAAGCTGAGATCGGCCTTGGACCAGGGTTCAATTCCCCGCCTCGGCGGGTCTTGGGCTCAAAAAATTCCACGGACTCGATAATTCTCGCTCCGGTGCCTTCTCAACTCATGGGTTCACACTCTGCGACTCTGGGCAATAGCTTGCTTAATCTCCACAACGGCCCCTCGCGGCGGGATGCCTGGCTTTCACCTTGTGGATACCCTGCCGGGGTTATCTCACAGGGGAATACCAGGACGGGTTCCCTAAGCAAGCGCCGGGAAACCCTTTGTGGGTAGCTGTGCGCTATATAAGCTCAAATACATTTACATTTACATCTATGTAACCCTGCATGATTAAGTGTGTGATCAGTTCTTCTTCCTTCTTGAAAAATACCCTATTTGTGTATTCTGTTTTTTCCCCCTCCCTTTTTTTCCTTGCCTTTTGTATTATTATATGTTGTGGCAATTGTTGCCCATAGTATGGGCAAAAAAGTTTACTGTGACTTTTTTATTTTTTTTATTTTTGGTAAACCTTTATTGATACATAAAGCCGTTACAATCACGGGCAGCAAATCAATAAAAGCCATAAGTACGCAACAGTCCGCCTCCCAAATGCCCCATTGCAGCACAGGATAATGCCCCTACCATATAGGTACCAGGATTAAAGAGGTTTCTTTTAAGATTTAGGAAAAAACAGGATCATACGTCGTACAATCAAATAATATCACAGCAAGGGTTTTTCAGTAATCAGGATTTTCGCAGTCAGGACTAATGTAGGCAGGGCGTTGACACTAGCGCATATTAAACAGGATAGGCAATAAACAGTACAGTTCGCACGCCAATGCAATACATGCCCGCTGCAACTTAAAACGTTTTTAAAGTAACATCCACCCTCGTAATTCGAACATTAAGAACGTACGGTGAGCAACCTATCGCTATTCCCAAAAAGGAAGGGAAAGAAAGAAGAGTAAAGGGAAAGCCAAGAGAAACAAGCGAGAAAAAAGGGGCCCTAGAAACAGAAAAATAAAAGAAAACAGTAATACCCCTCCCCGAACCCCCCACCCTGCACCCCTGCCTACAGCTACGGCCTCCCCCTCAGCAGCGTGCCTGTCGCCCGTTATATGGAACCCGAAATTTAGAAGAGAGCGGAAGGGAGCTATCGCTCAACTAAGTTAAAGGAAAATCCAAAGAAAGGAAAAAAAGAAAAAAGAAAGAGAACGGAGGAGGACACCAGGACAGACCCCCAGCACACACCTACCCCCATCTCCCCCACTACAGGAAATACCCACTCCATACAGAAACCGAAATGCAATACAATAAACGTATTTTGAGTGGGTTCGATCTTTGCCAGCCTGCCATTAGCGCCACCATGACATAGATAAAAAGTCCTGCGCTGGCCCCACACTGAAAGTAGCACTACGGTACTCAACCCAGGCCCGCCCGGTCCAAAGTACGGTTGCGGCCCAGACCCTCTGTTACAGGTGTAGGTGAGTCAAAGTACCAGACTGGGAAGAGGATGTCATCCTGAGCAATATACAGTGATGTCGCTCGAAGGACGTAGTCGTCCACATGTCAGGGAGCGCAAGTGGTGGCGCTCACTCTTCAACATCAGTCCAAAACAAAGTAAAAAGGACATGTCGTAGCGCCACCGCTGCCCGCCGCTGTCGAGCAGTTGATCATTGGAACAGGGTAATGCTCCCAAAAAAAACACCGTCATAAGATCTTCCACCTCTGCTGTAATTGACGGACTGCACACAGCATTACTGTCCCCTTGTCGAGCGTGGGCACACAAGTTGTCTCCATCTAGCCCCGAAACCACGCACACATGAGCCGACTGCCAACAATCCCCATGTCCCACAGCCTCTAGTGATCCGTCCATCGGGGCAAAAGCCGCTCCACCTGGACGACCCTCTTGCACAACAGCATCCAGGGCCCTCCCCACGGTCTCCATCTGGTGTTGCAGTGCGAAAGGCAAGTATGCAATGGCCGCCATGACATCACCCAGCCGCAGCTCCATTGTCTCTCCCCCAATAGCGGCAGTCACAGCATCTAGCGAGGCTCCATCACACCAGGCCGATCCACGCCAGGTGGCCGATCTCATCATTTTCATGGCCCCTGCAGAGCAGTTCAGGATCGGTCTCGAGATCCCCTCAGGTGCAATTGCGTGCAAGGCGCTCCCACACGGAGCGCACCCCACTAGATGAAGAGTGTCCCAAGGTCGCTCATCAAGTGGCACGCAAATAATCTCAGCGAGGGTTTTGGGAGACACTCACCTCCGTCGGGATCGATACGGTTTGCACGGGGCACACAGTCACAGAGTCACCAGCTGGGGGGGGGGGGGGCGTTACTTCAAGCATCCGCAGAAAGGCAGCAGATCAAATTTCCCATTGATGTGGTGCCGTGCGAGAATCGCCGTCAAAAATCGAGTAAATCAAAGTCACCATCTCCCCAGACCGGCACTTCCGCCGCACACCCTGCCGTTGTTGTTGAGTTCGGGCCGGGCGTTTCAGTACCCTAGACCCCGGCTTCAGGCAGGGGCGGGCCGAAAACTTTGAGACAACACATCTCCGGCTAGGAGGCCATCAGAGCACTCGGGCGCGCATGGATCTGCGCCGCTTCATCTCTGCCGTGCGGGAGCATATTAAGGGCGCTGGTTAGGAAGCTGGATGTGGTGGTAGAAGACCGCGGCCGACGGAGCCGGGAGCCTGAGCGGCCATCTTGGTCTGCGACCTGGCTCCTCCTCCTACTGTGACTTTTTAAATGAGAAGGCATATATGTGATGTCCTGAAGATGAACCTTGAATAATTAATAAGTTTGAATCGAAACGTTGTCGACCTTGTCACACTATATGTGTTGGAACTGTGCTGATTAACGCTAGCAATAGTGTGTAATTTATATTTAAGCGTGAGCGCAAAATCCGTTCCGCTCGCGGATTTCGCGGATTTTCGGTAAAACCGCAATCCGCGAACTGCCGCGAATTTACCAAAAATCTGCAAATCCGCGAGCGGCGGATTTGGGGGGCAAAAGTTCAAGCCTTCAAGCTTGAAGTTGTAACTATTTTAGGATGGCGCCGGCAAGCTGCCAGCGCCATCCTAAACTAGTTACTAAGTTAGCTTCAACAGGAAGCACTAATAGATAAAATAAAGCAGGTGCTTGAGCACCTGATTTATTTGATCTATTACTGCTTCCTGATGAAGCTAATTTAGTAACTATTTTAGGATGGCGCTGGCAGCTTGCCGGCGCCATCCTAAAATAGTTACAGGATGATGGGCACTGGGCAGCTCACTCAAGGGACCCCTGCGCTCTTCGGTGTGATGGCAAAGTTAATCAGCCCCCCCAAAAATGTGTGTTTTGTCGAGGCTGGGTAGGTGTGCGTTCTCCCCATATCTATCGTCGAAAATTAGCTATGATGCTTGATGGAGGCCTTTGCATAATTGACTTTCACAAGCTCAATCCCTGTGCAGTTCCTGTGACCACGAGCTTCTCTGATCCGTGCCTGTCCTTTTATACACACAAGAGGCATGTGAACTATATAAGCCCCGTCCGTTTGGCCCCTCCCCACACACTAGTGGTGTGCACCGTCTTCGCGCACTTTACCCACTTGATGGACAGCTCACTCGAGGGACCCCGGCGCTCTTTGGTGTGATGGCAAAGTTAATCAGCCCCCCAAAAATGTGTGGTTTGTCGAGGCTGGGTAGGTGTGCGTTCTCCCCATATCTATCGTTGAAAATTAGCTATGATGCTTGATGGAGGCCTTTGCATAATTGACTTTCACGAGCTCAATCCCTGTGCAGTTACTGTGACCACAAGCTTCTCTGATCCATGCCTGTCCTTTTATACACACAAGAGGCATGTGAACTCGCATATAAGCCCCGTCCGTTTGGCCCCTCCCCACACACTAGTGGTGTGCACCGTCTTCGCTCCTTTTACCCACTTGATGGACAGCTCACTCGAGGAACCCCAGCACTCTTTGGTGTGATGGCAAAGTTACACACACATGGAACTCGCACAGAAGACCCCCCACATTTAAAAAATCCGCAAAATCCGCGAATCTACAAATTCGCGGATTTTGCGGATCCGGGAATAGGCAAATCCGCAAATTCGCGGATCGTGGATCCACGAAATCCGGCCATGCTTATTTATATTGTTTGACTGTGAATTTTAATACACAGACTATTTAAATTGCCTCAAATATTCTTGTTTGTCCTCTTCCTAAGTGTGTTAGTTAGACATCGGCTGGTGTCCTGCTTTTATCACACTTGATTTTTTGTATATTTCATTCATCAGAAATTAAAACTGTCCGGCTGGACAATGAATATAGTGCCTATTTAGTCTATATTTATTTTTGTAAAATCTTTTTTTGTCTAGGGACATCTGTCCTGTGTAATGACCTGCTTTAGCAGCATATAGTGAGGCTATCTTGCAGTTCCTGCCCAGTAGTAGCCCCTTAACCATGATAAATCTCCCCTCTCTGTCGCATTTCTTAGCCTCGTGGATGGAGGGGGTGGAGGAGTGAATCAAGAAGGTGACGCCATTCTGCTTTTTGGGACTAATGGCCTGGTAAATCAGGGGGTAATGTCTATGTTTTAGCCTGTGCTCTTCTCCCTTTTAGAGATGGGTCTCCTGCACTGCCACCATCTGCAGACCCTGATCCTACGAAAACTTTCAAAAGCGCTGTCTTTTGTTAGGGGAGTTAAGCCCCTAACATTCCATGAGAAAAGTTTAACCCCTGTAGTTCCGTGATCCCGAATTGGGTTCGATAGTTCGGAAACCCGATTTGTAAAGATTGCCGGAAATGGACGATCTTGGTGTCAGTAGACCGCAAATGACGAGTCTAACGTGTCTGAGTGTTTTCGTATGAATCGATATAGGAGAACACTCTGCATTTGAGGATTTAGTTTGAACCCTCGGGTTCCATTTTGTATGTGGCAGCCATCTTGTATGGTTGCCCTAACATAGGCCCTATGATTGTGGCCGAACGAGTCCTTGACACGTACGCCTTAGCTGACTTCTGATTGACCTGGCCGAACTGACTCCTCGCCTGGGGCGAATCCTGCTGAGCCAGTTCCTTGTTCAGCAGCTGCACTGATAAAGATCAAAGAACAGGACGTGGTCCGATTTTATGGCCCACCATTCCCACTCCTCTATCTCCTTTCCATCTGTTTCTGCCTTTCCTTTACGACATGTTCATCGATCTGGTTTGAAGGTTTTATGATGGGTTTGTCCGGCCTGATCGAACAGGAAACTAGCATGTGTGCGATCGTTTTGGTGGGCTGGACAACGGAAAGTGGGATTAACTTTGACTGTCGTGATTCGTTACTTTTTGAAATGCTACTTGTTCATTGGTTAGTTTTGAGTGCACCGAATGCAAATTGTGATGTCGCCAGATGCGTAATTTTTGGCATAAAAGACCGAGTTTTGTTCATTTGGGTTGGTGCAGTCTCTGTCGAACTACCCGTGTGTACTTCGTAGACCTCTGTCCCTGGTTGCAACCAATAAACTTTGGTCTTTGACTTCATCGAGAAGTATCCTGTGTCTCTGTTTGCCAAGACAGGGGAATCCGGGGTCTTTGGGTGTTGCCCTGACACCGCTGGGTTATTGTAATAGTATCGGTTCCGAGAAAACCCAGTACTTCAATTGGCGCCCATTGTTGGGCGACTTCAGCGGTACCGGTCCAAGCCAGAGGTTCGTGAGGAGCTTCGTGTGAAAATTCCAGAGGTTGGCCAGCCACTTCAGAGACCCCTGTATGTCGACGTGGTTCCGAAGGTCTTTGCTGCGAGGTTTCCCGCGTCCCGACGGCTACGAAGGACTGCTGCCCTGAGTGTCGCCCTGTTTTGGAGCCTTAGACGTTTGTAGAGCGAGACAATTGACGGGTCTTCTGGTGACGCCATTGACAACTCAGTTAAGTATAAAGGGAGCGTCTCCTAGTTCTTAGTTTGTTTTGTATCCTTTAGTGGATAGCTTTGATTTGGCACCTGCAGGCCCCAAAGCCAAGGGATACGTGTATTCATGAGCTTATCGATTTTAGATTACTCTTGTTGTTTGAAGCTAGACTAGTGAGCAAGATGCCTGGTTTTAGCAGTCTTAGGAAGTTGTTTAGTTGTGGTACTTTGAGGGATTCCCGGTTAGAGGATTTGTGTCCGGTTCCTCCGATCGGAACTCCTACATACGAGTTATATGTGAAGCATGGTGTGGGTCCTATTAGCTATAATGAGGTTTGGATTAGATATACGAAGAATGACGGTGTCCTACAGTGGCCCCGTTATGGTAGTTTTGAGACAGAAGTCTTAGATAATCTTGAAGTGAAGTTGTTCAAGAAGAAAGCCCGGCCGGCAATGTTTGACTCTTTCCGCATATGGCGCAAGGAAGCCAAACAGAAAGAAATTAAGTTAGCGAAGAAGAATAGAAAGGGTATGTCAATGGTGCAAGCCGCCGTTGCATACAGAGATAATGAAGAATAGAAAGACAGTGAGCAGATGCTTAGAGTGAGGAAGTTAGCGGTAGACAGATGCTACCCAGTCTTGCCGGCTAAAGAGCAGAAAGACGAAAAGGATCTTGGGAAAGACCCTTTGATGTCGCAATTGCTAAATTCGCCGCCACCTTATGTGCAGAATGCTATGGCATCACCACAACCTGTTGTGGCCGCGCAAGCACCTGTTGTTTTGCCTCCTGTTATTCCTCCGCAGCCAGCTTCTTCGTTGGTTGTTGTTCCTAATGCGCAGCCTTCTCAAGGGTTGCCAACTTTGCCTCTTCCTGCTACTACTGTTTCTATGCCTGTTCCGACTATGGATCTTACTACTACTACTGTTTCATCTCCTCTTGTCCTTCCGACTGTTCCGTCTCCTAGACAGCGGATGACCGCTGCCTTTTCTAATTTTCTAACTCCTATTTTGGGACAAATGGGTATGTCTCCTGTGAGTGATCGTAGACAGTCGCGTAGCCAATTGCCCGATACAGATGAACGAGTGGTCCTTGACCATATGGTACGTAGATGGGTGACGTATAAGTCCCAGTATGATCTAGAAGGTATTATGGATGTTTTCCGACAATGGAAAGCACCAAAGCAGCGTTATGTTTTTGAGCTTATGTGTGCATTCCTCCATGAACAATGGATGGACGGATTGGGTAGAGTTCCTGTAGAATTGTCTCGATTGCGTTCGGAGTTTGCCAAAGGAACAATTGTGAGTTTACTCGATGTTGAGAAAGCGGTATCAACGTTACTGTTGCTCCGTAGCGATGTTCCTACTGAACGACTGTTTGAGCCAGATTCGTCAGTTAGGAGACATGCGTGTCAATATCCGATGCGAGAGGTTCCTCCAGTATGGAGACCTGCTGATGCTGCTGCTAATCCACCGGTTTTAGCACACTTTCAGCGTGTGTGGGTTCATGTACCATGGAAGCGTGCAGAAGTTTTAGAGCTTAAGCAAACTCTACCAGATCCGCGGAAGAATCTGGCAGGATATTATAAAGAACTTGCGCAAACTGTGAGTTTGTGCGTCATGAATTTGGCGGAGATAGATATGCTGTTTGGGAATGTTGTTCCACAGTCCATCTGGAATGTTATTCGACATACAGTTCATGATAATGAATTGGGCGATTCGTGGGTGAATCTTGTTGCAGCAAATGACAGACAAGTTGGAGGTGCTAAGTCTTAAGATGTTATTACTAAACTTCCTGGTAGGATTATCACTTTCATGAAGACTTTAATGCCTGAAGTCCGTGTTAATTGGGACAAATTGTCAGCTTGTAAGCAGAAGAAAGAAGAGTCAGTTTCAGACTTTTTCTCGCGTTTCGAGGAAACTTTTGTTGATCATAGTGGTCAGGATATGGCTACCGAAGGTGGCCAGAGATTATTCATTGATAAATTCGTGCACAATCTTCTTCCTGAGTTGTGTACTAAGTTGAAGGATTCCGAGAGTGCTTGGCCTGTTTCTACTTCGGCCCAAATTCTTTCTACGGCTCAGTACTACGAGAATAGGCGTAAGGATGAGTTAGAGAGAGCGGATAAGAAGACTAAGGAATTGAAGACTAAAGTTCTTCTACAACAAGCTTATCCACCTCGTGTTAATAATCAGCTCGACTATCAGCAGCCTCAACAGTATTCGAGGAACTCGCAAAGAGACGAGACTCCTCAACAGCGTATTCAGTATGGGCCTAATCAGTGTGCATATTGTAGAGAAGAAGGCCATTATAAGAACAGTTGTCCGGTTTTGTTGCAAGTGCTAATAGTGCTCCTGGTGTTAGAGGTAGAGGTGCTCAACAAGTGCCTAGAGGTAGAGGTTGCGGACAGAACGCGTGCCCTTTGCCCCCACAGAAGTCAATGAACAGTTTTGATCAACAGCAGAATTCTTCTGGTAGGTCTACACAGTACTACGTAGATGATTACTATGTTGAAGGCGATGGAGAGCAAGGTAATGATTGTTAGGACAGCCATGGACAAAGAGAGGGAGTTGTTTCAGTTCCGGTAGATCAGAGTGGACCTTACGTGGAAATGATTGCATCAGGTGTGTCAGAGCCTTTTCTGCTAGACACTGGTGCTACGAAGAGTTCTATTATGCATTCTAAACTCCCTGGCGCACCTTTGTCTGGCTTTAATAATGTTTCTATAGGTTTTTCTGGCGCCCCCGTTATGAATCCGATTTCAGTTCCATTGCCTCTTTCTGTTGGTCCTCGTAGGTTTGAAGCACCCCTTCTTTTGACTACAGGTTGTAATGAGAACTTACTAGGCCTTGACTTGTTGAAGAGATTGTATGCGACTTTGTACTGTTCCCCGTCAGGAGTACATCTTACTTTAGGTGAGAATGTGATTTCTCCGATATATGTCTCGAAAGATTGTATTCCACCTGAATTATCTTCTTAACCAGATTCGTTGTGAGCTACGGGTCCAAATGATGTGGGCCTGCTAGACGTTCCCCATATGTTCTGACGTTGAAAGTGAATGCTCAGCTACCACGCATTCCGCAATATCGTATTTCGAGTGATGGTGAACGAGCGCTCTTAGCGATCATTTATGATCTGATTGACAAGGACGTTATTGAGAGACTCGAGGTAATGTGTGCAATAGTCCGGTTTTGCCTGTTCTGAAGAGAACTGATTCTTCACAGCCTCCTGTATATTGGTTTGTTATCGATCTTCGTGAAGTGAACAAGATTGTTGTTCCGCAATTCCCTGTTGTACCCGACATTACTGCACTGCTGACATTGATTCCAGCTTCTGCTACCTGGTTTTCGGTGATCGACTTGAAGAATGCTTTCTTCAGCATCCCGATTGCCATAGAGAGTAGAGATATCTTTGGATTCTCTTTAGGAGGACGAAGTTTCCGCTTCAAGCGCGCTCCTCAAGGTTATTGCGAGAGTCCATCAATTTACAGTCAAGCTCTGAAGACGCAACTTGACTTGTTGGCCTTACCTGAAGGTGCGGCCTTTATCCAGTATGTTGACGATTTGTTGGTCGCTGCCGATACTGAAGACATATGTAAGGATGCCACTGTGTCCTTGTTGTCTCATTTATCCGATTGCCATCACAAAGTTTCTCTTTCAAACTGCAATTTTGTCGCCAAGAAGTTACCTACCTAGGTCACCTCTTATCGAAGGAGGGAAGGAAACTGACCCCAGAAAGAATCCAGACTATTGCGAGAATGAGTGTTCCTACGACACAGAGAGAAGTACGTGCGTTTTTGGGTATTACGTCGTACTGTAGACAGTGGATCCCAAATTTTTCCCTTTTAGCGAAGCCTTTGATAGCTCTTACGGTTAAGGATACTCCAACTCCTATTCCTTGGACTGAGGAATGCCAAAAGAGTTTCTCTGAATTACGCAATGCGTTGTGTTCGGCTCCTGTGTTGGGTACTCCCGACTACAGCAAGCCTTTCACATTGTATGTCCATGAAAGGGAAGGATGTGCATTATCGGTTCTGACTCAACAATTTGGCGGGAAGCAACGCCCATGTGCGTACTTTTCGTCAACATTAGATCCTGTAGCTAGAGCGTTGCCGAGTTGCTTGAGAGCAACTGCAGCAGCGGCTGTTTCGATTTGACAGTCTGCTGGTTTAGTTATGGACAATACGCTAGTGGTTATGGTTCCACATGCAGTGGACACCTTGTTGAATCGGACGAAGACACAGCACTTGACTAGTGCTCGTTGTCAGGGTATGAGCTTACATTGTTAGCGAGCCATGTGCACGTCAAGAGGTGCAATACCCTAAATCCGGCTACGTTGTTGCTGATTTCGCTTAAGACAGACGATGATAGTGAAGAGCAACACGATTGTTTCTTGAGAACTGAAGAAGAGACGAAAGGGAGGATAGATCTGAGAGATACTCCTCTTCCTGATTGTAATGATGCTTTGTGGGTTGACGGCTCATGTTTTAAATTACCAAATGGCGATACCACTGCAGCATATGCCGTGACGACTTTACATACAGTTGTCGAAGCTGCACGTATTCCGCACAATTCTGCTCAAGTGGCGGAATGGATTGCACTTACGAGAGCATATGTGTTGGCGAAAGGGAAAAGAGTGAATGTGTATACTGATAGTCAGTATGCCTTTGGTGTGGCTCATAGTTTTGGACGATTGTGGCGTGAACGTGAATTTTTGACATCGCATGGGACGAAAATCCAGCATGGGCAGCTGGTGAATGAACTTCTTGAATCTCTTACGCTACCTTTGCAATTAGCGATTGTGAAATGTAGTGCCCATAGAAAGATTACGGATGATGTTGGCCGTGGTAATGCGTTTGCGGATGAGGTTGCGAAAGAAAGTGCTAGGAATGTGACGAGTCGATGTATGTTGTGGGACCAGCGAGATGGGTTCCAGAGAAAAGCATGTGCGAAGACACTATTGAGAGCGTGAAGATTATCCTGAGTGAGGCCACGGAGAAAGAGTTGGATGAATGGAGAGAGAGTAAGGGTAGGTTGGATTTGAATGGTTGTTGGACTGATTTGTCCGAATATAAGCGATGGTTGCTGCCAAACGCGTATGTGCTTCCAGTTGTTACAATGGCACATGGATTGGCACACATTAGTGTGAAAGGGATTTGCAAGTTGTTGGCTCCGGTTTGGCAGAATGTAGGAATACCCAGATGTGCAGAGAATTTGGTTAAAAATTGTATGGCGTGTTTGATGCATAATCCTGGTAAGGGGACTCCAACACCAGCTGGTCATTTTGCTCCTCCTACGTATCCGTTCGAGGCTTTGCAGCTAGATTTTATCCATATGGAAAGATGCAACAACTTAAAGTATGTGTTAGTGGTTGTTTGCTCTTTTTCTAGATGGGTAGAAGCTTACCCCCTTAAGGACAACACTGCTTTGTCCACTGCCAAAGCTTTGATAAAAGAATTTTTCCCTAGATTTGGTTTGCTGAGAATCATTTGGAGTGATAACGGAAGTGAGTTTGTGGGTCAAGTGATGAAGAGAGTGTGTGACGGTCTCGGGATTAGGCAGAAGTTCCACGCTGCAAATCATCCCCAATCAGCTGGTTTAGTCGAGTGTTATAATGGCACTCTGAAACTTAAGTTGGCCAAAATTCAAGAGAGCACTGGTTTACAATGGCCAGATGCTTTGCCATAGCACTTTTGTCCACCCGAATGACTGTGCATTCACAAATGGGTTTGAGTCCGTATGAGGTTGTGTTTGGTCGCCCGGCAAATATTTGGGGCGTACAAGACCAACGAGATTTAGTGACCTTGAATACCCTGTTTTGCTTGACTATTTGCGTGAATTGACAACTAAAATGAGTGTTTTACGCCAACAGGTATATAATTCTCTTCCACAAGCTACAGAAGATCCAGGCCACGCCATAGAACCCGGCTCTTGGGTCTTCGTCAGAAATTTTCAGCGTACGAAGAACGAGCACCCCCGTTGGACTGGGCCCTACCAAGTCCTTCTGTTGACGAGATCTGCGGTGCGAGTACGTGGGAAACGCCACTGGATCCACGGCTCCCATACGAAGAAAGCACCCTTACCTTTACCTTATGACAAGTGGGTTCAGGATGGTCTTGCAGATTCCGAAATAGAAACAATTCCGAAATTTGTTACATTCAGTGATGCTCGTTTGATTGGGACTAATTCGGAACTGGATAGTGATCGTCCTTTGCAAGCATCAATACCTCCTGCAGAGCGGTTAGACACTACCGAGCCTCATCTTTTGTTTGCCGATCAAGAATTACCTGGAAGAGACAGATACAATTTGAGATCGAGAATTAAGGACAAATAAAGATTAATAAAGTTGATTTTTTTTATGTTTGCAGGTTAACTCTCCACCAAGGATCTACGTATTGTTGTTTTTCTGAGCTGCCATCCGGTTCTTGCTGCTAGGGTCGCGGTTGCTACCAGTCTTGGGAGTGTAAGTCTGAGACACTAGGTCTTGGGTTCTGTTGGTCCGAGGCAGCCTTCTTGCGTGCAGCAGAGGCACTCTCAAGCAGAATCAACCAACCACCGCGGGCAGCACCCTTAGTTTAGGATGGATTTCTTTGAGTTGGAGAGACCTGTGCAGACACTGACTTTTAGAAAACGCATTTGCAAAATAATGTCAAAGAAATGCTTTTTGATACCATGCATACTTTTGCTATTGAGTTTTGTAATTTTTATAATTGGTTATGTAGCATTTGTTTTTAAAATGACGTTTAATTCCACTGTGCAACCTACACCTTCACCTACTATTTCCTCTCATTCTTTCCATCCTTTGCCTGAATATGAGGTAGTCAGACGTAAGGAGTTCGCTAATAATTCCTTCATACAGCTTTTGCACCAGCATCAGTTAGTGATCAATACAAAGAACTGCTGGATTTGTGGTTTGATGCCTCATACAACCGATAAAGGAATTCCTTACTTGGTCTTGCCCTTTAGTTTGAATGGTTCGATCCGAGCTTATGGAACCATGTTCATATATGCCCACAGTGTTGACACCTTACGTTCACCGAGAGATAATCCGATGAATAGTCCTATAGCTAGAGGCATAGTCGACATGATTAAAGGGACTAATGCAGTAGAGACTATTCCGAAAGACGAGAGGCAACCATATAGTGGTTGGAACGTTACTGGATATGGAGTAAGTCTGAGTATTAACCAGCGTGCGAAAAGTCCTCTACCTATCTGGATAGTGCCCCATAAGGGCTACTATTGTCTGCAGGGCAACGGTAAGAATCCGAAGGCTCAGTTAAGGAAGAGCGTTTGCGCTGAGACTTACGTGTTTCCGTCTCAGTCTTCCCCAGCATTCTTAGCTGCCAAGGGTACCTACTTTGTTTGCTATGACAAAGCATACACATGGTTGCCCCATGACTTTTCGGGCACATGTTTTGTTTCCTTTCTGTTACCCCCCACTTTTACAGCTGCAGCAGATTATCACAAAATTAGAATTGCTAGAGGTGTCTTTAGCCAAGAAGACACTGCAGGACAAGAATTGGGTGATTTCTTTATGGGTTTTCTGCCGTTCTGGGGACCTATGGCTAACAGTAGGAATATTCTTCAGCTTACAAGAGTGGTTGAGTCCACCATAGTTGAGACTGCCGGTGCCCTTGGTAACCTGACTGCTGCGCTCCAGTCGGATAGACTTATGACACTTCAGAATAGAGTTGCCCTAGACGTTATTCTGGCAGATCGAGGGGGAGTTTGTAGATTGATTCAATCGAGCTGCTGCGTTTTTATTCCAGACAACGCTCCGTCAGTCTTCCAAGCTATTTCCAAATTGCACAAAATCTCCGATTCTGTCCATCTGGACAAAGGGGATTGGTCTTTAATGGGATGGTTATGGGGATTGATATCCACTTGGGGTTGGAAGATTTTGATGGTCATTGGGATGGTCTTAGCGATTTTGTTCATGTTCTGTCTCTGTGTACAGTGTGCTCCGGCTATTTGTGGCCTTTGTGCTACTTTGTGCGTACGGAAGCCTGTCCGGAGAGAGATGCATAGTAATAAGATGATGCTACAGCAGCATATCGATGACCTGATGAATATAGATCCGGATTCAGATTAAAATGGGTCTGGGTTTATTGCCTATGATAGGCCAAAAGGAGGGTCTGTAGTTCCGTGATCCCGAATTGAGTTCGATAGTTCCGAAACCCGATTTGTAAAGATTGTCGAAAATGGATGATCTTGGTCTCAGTAGACCGCAAATGACGAGTCTAACGTGTCTGAGTGTTTTCGTATGAATCGATATAGGAGAACACTCTGCATTTGAGGATTTAGTTTGAACCCTCTGGTTCCATTTTGTATGTGGCAGCCATCTTGTATGGTTGCCCTAACATAGGCCCTATGATTGTGGCCGAACGAGTCCTTGACACGTACGCCTTAGCTGACTTCTGGTTGACCTGGCCGAACTGACTCCTCGCCTGGGGCGAATCCTGCTGAGCGAGTTCCTTGTTCAGCAGCTGCACTGATAAAGATCAAAGAACAGGACGTGGTCCGATTTTATGGCCCACCGTTCCCACTCCTCTATCTCCTTTCCATCTGTTTCTGCCTTTCCTTTACGACATGTTCATCGATCTGGGTTGAAGGTTTTATGATGGGTTTGTCCGGCCTGATCGAACAGGAAACTAGCATGTGTGCGATCATTTTGGTGGGCTGGACAACGGAAAGTGGGATTAACTTTGACTGTCATGATTCGTTACTTTTTGAAATGCTACTTGTTCATTGGTTAGTTTTGTATGCACCGAATGCAAATTGTGATGTCGCCAGAAGCGTAATTTTTGGCATAAAAGACCGAGTTTTGTTCATTTGGGTTGGTGCAGTCTCTGTCGAACTACCCGTGTGTACTTCGTAGACCTCTGTCTCTGGTTGCAACCAATAAACTTTGGTCTTTGACGTCATCGAGAAGTATCCCGTGTATCTGTTTGCCAAGACAGGGGAATCCGGGGTCTTTGGGGTTTGCCCTGACACCGCTGGGTTATTGTAATAGTATCGGTTCCGAGAAAACCCAGTACCTCACCCCCATCCCTCCCTTCACGTCTGGTCATGCAATTTCTGGGCCCCCTTCCTCCCCCTCCCATCCCCCCATCACTTTTAAACAGCAAATCC
>NW_028254144.1:0-54024 GCF_964263255.1 Lissotriton vulgaris
TTACCCTGCCTCCAGTACTCATGACTACCTTGTGGGTCACACGATGAGGCTGCTGTCACAAAGGTCCTCCCCAAAGAGATAGGAAAGCAACGTTGTGCATATGAAAACTCTAGGAACAGTGATCCTGAGTATGATGTGGAGGCAGGGTCAGACATTTGACGACAAAGGGCTTGCCCTCAAATTTGGGCAGAACCAGAAAAATAACCCTCGCACTGCCCCATACCGTGCACATGTATGCCCCTCCCCCCTGCCCGTCTACCGCCCCCACAAAGTCTTAGCCAACAATACATGGATGGGTGTGGTCGTTGTTGGCAGCAGTTTTATTAAGACTGTACACATACTGGTTTAAACATTTGTCATTTGCGAACTGCCCTAGGTGGGTCATAAATCATACATGTCATATCATAAACTGTCCTGGCCCGCTTCTGGGCCGATGCTCTTGTGATATCTATCAGTTCGTAAATGGAACCCCAAAACCAGTTCCTTTCGTTAGTTCATGGTAGTCCTCTTTGTTGGTTATTTTCGGGACCACCATTTTGGTTGAGCGCCCACGCCCTTTGCGTGTCGTGGAGGGTAGCTTCTGTCCCTGGAGTTAGGCCCCCAGCTCGCTACCTTTTGTGCCCTGCCGTCCGGCGGGGTCTGGGCCCCGAGCGCTGTCTCCTTTTGCTAGTCCCCTCCTTGGCGCGGCCACCTCACCCTGCCGTGAGGCATCCCAAAGTGAGTGGCCCCCATCCTACACACCGCCCTCGGTGTGTCTCCTTAGCCAATCCTTGCACCAATTTCCGCAAGCACCCTTGCCACTGACCAGCCCTGCGACACTGCTGTTCCTTAGGTGAGGGTGGGTGGGTTTCAGCAGAAATCCGTTGGTGCGCCGCTCGCCCTGCTCCACGAAGATAGGAGCTACCTGAGCGAGTGGCGACTTATATTGCCAATTCCGCCAACCTGGGGTTCAGGTGGTACCCCCTGATTGGGGGGTTCGAACATCGCGGTGTGCGCCCATTGGTCGCCTCTTGGCACCCACTTCCGTCCACCTGGGGGTTCAGGTGGTACCCCCTGATTGGGGGGGTTCAAACACCGCGGTGTGCGCCCATTGGTTGCCTTTTGGCACCATCCGGCGCTCACCCTTCTTGGCGGGGGAGGTATTCCCCTTACGTTTGCTTCTGGGTGCTCGCAAAGCGCCCAGAACCGGTTTTTCCACTGGGGGGCACGGCGAGGGTTATGGCGCCGGCCCCTGAGCCTCCCCCCCTTCAGGAGGGTGAGGCGGCCTCTGCAATAACCCTCGCACTGCCCCATACCGTGCACATGTATGCCCCTCCCCCCGCCCGTCTACCGCCCCCACAAAGTCTTAGCCAACAATACATGGATGGTTGTGGTCGTTGTTGGCCGCAGTTTTATTAAGACTGTTCACATACTGGTTTAAACATTTGTCATTTGCGAACTGCCCTAGGTGGGTCATAAATCATACATGTCATATCATAAACTGTCCTGGCCCGCTTCTGGGCCGATGCTCTTGTGATATCTATCAGTTCGTAAATGGCACCCCAAAACCAGTTCCTTTCGTTAGTTCATGGTAGTCCTCTTTGTTGGTTAATTTCGGGACCACCATTTTGGTTGAGAGCCCACGCCCTCTGCGTGTCGTGGAGGGTAGCTTCTGTCCCTGGAGTTAGGCTTCCAGCTCGCTACCTTTTGCGCCCTGCCGTCCGGCGGGGTCTGGGCCGCGAGCGCCGTCTCCTTTTGCTAGTCCCCTCCTTGGCGCGGCCACCTCACCCTGCTGTGCGGCATCCCAAAGTGAGTGGCCCCCATCCTACACACCGCCCGTCTGTGTGTCTCCTTAGCCAATCCTTGCACCAATTTCCGCCACGCCGCAGGGAGGCGCACGTCTTCCTGCGGCTCCCCCCTTGTCTAACTACGGATTGTTTCTCTTCTATCTGCAACCTGCGAGGGCCATTGCTCCCCACAAGTTGTCCCAGAAGACTCTCATTCCACTGGCGGAGAGATGGACCCCGTCCGGTCCATACAATTCTGGACATCCTGGATGTATCAGACCGTGTCTGATGGAGTCCAGCCCGTTGGTCTTGCAGAATTTGTGCATCACAATGTTCAGCTTTCTCCGACTTGTTGGATTCCGCGCCTCGCCAATGTTTCCTGCTGACCATCTCGGACCATATGATTGTTGTGCCCATGAACCACGTGGCCGCCCTGGTGAGGTCCATCTGGATGGCAGGCCCCAATGCCCTGCGCCCCATTTGGGTCAGGTCATTCCCCCCGAGGTGTATGAGCAGCACATCCGGATGCCATGCCGAGTCCTCTAATAAGTTGTCCAGTATCGCGGGTAGTTGATTCCACTTCATCCCTGGCTGCCCCACCCAGTGGATGCATGTCGCTTTGGGTCTGTTCTCCACTTTGTGCCCTGCTTGCCGCCACCAGCTTTCCATCCTGGACACGAAGGAGTGACCCACCACCCATACCAGCTGCGGGCGGCTCCCTGTAAAAGAAGAAGACGGACATAAGGTGGCCTGCTGCGCACCGATTCTCTTGCCTGTAGCCTGGGGTGTGAGGGGGGGGATTCCTGTCACTCTGCCGTGCGGTATCCCAAAGTGACTGACCCCCACCCCCTAATTGCCTGTTTCTGTTTTACATTAGTTGTGGGAGTACATATGTCTTGTAGGCCTGGGAGCGCCATCTGCCAACAGCTCGAATCCCTTCCTCTGGAATGCCATGCTGCGATGCTGAGGTGGCTGCGCCGATTCTGAACGATTGGGGGGCAAAGATCTCTGGCTGGAGCCCGGCTTTCGCTAGACCCTGGCGCATCACCGCTGTCAATTGGAACTTGCTCAAATTGCTGCCATCTTGGTGTTTGAAGAGTGGTCCTTCGCCTGCCGGGCGTGCCACCATATATTTAACCAGACAGCATACTGCGCACAAGCTGGACTCCGGGATGCACTGTTGTCGAATGGTCTCCCCCTTACCTGACTTGTCAGTTTCTGACCTTCATAGTATCATTTCTTCTGCCTTTCCCAGGAGTTTGACGTCTGTGGCCTGTAGGCATCGGTGTGCTGCACCCTGCCTGCTGGGTGCCACCAACTCGCTGATGCGGAATGCACCAAAGAATGCTATTGTAAATGCTGCCCTGAAAAGTTGAAGCTCAAAACTGTCTTTTGTCACCTTAACCAGGACCTCTAATAAATGTCCCAGTTTTTTAAAATCGAATGGGCGCCTGATGTCCGCCCTTACCCCCTCCGCTCTTCTCCACCCCTTTAACGCTCTTTTGATATACAAGGATGCAGTGGGATCCTCCCCTGTGAAGATTTTGGCGAAGTGTGCCATGGCTGCCAGATGGGCTTGTGCCCACGACCTACTTTTCTTGTTATCGAATGCCCACTGGATGAATTTTTCCACCGCTGTTTGCGTCCCAGCCTTATCACCCAGTGATTGCATGCCCCCAATTCTCATTACAGTAGTGGCATATTTCTTGTACCTTCTGGTTGCCTCGGGGGTAAGGGATTGATTTACCAGTCTAGATAAGTCTATCCCCCCAGGTCCCACAGGTATGCTGGAAAAGGGGTCATCTCCCTGTCTGCCCCTGGCACTAGTTCTCTGAATTGCTTCATCTGGGAACGAGACAGGGCGTCCGCAGCCGTGTTCTCTGCCCCTGCCACATGGCGAGCTTTCAGCTCCAGGTTCCCCTCCAGCTGCAATTTAATCAACTAACGCATTAACCTCAACGTGTCAGGGCACCTTGCTGCGCCTCTGTTGATGGCCTGCACCACCCCCTTGTTGTCAGACCAGAGGGTCAGCTTCATGTTCCTCAGCTCCTGTTTCCACACTGTTAATGCTACTATTATTGGAAAAAGCTCTAGAAATTTGATATTATTGGTGGTGCCCCGCCTCTGCCATCTTTCTGGCCATTGGCCCGTGCACCACCGTTTCCCCAGGATCCCGCCGAACCCCAAGCTCCCTGCGGCATCCGTGAATAAGGCTATTTGTTTGGCTGTCACCCAACCCTCTCTCCATATCAGGATGCCGTTGAAATTTTGGAGGAACTCCTCCCACATGAGCAGGTCCTGCTTTATCCCAGCTCCTAGCCGGATGTGGTGGTGTTTGTGATTGATACCTGATGTCAGTTGCGTCAGGCGCCGCGCACAAACTCTTCCCACGGGGATGACCTTGGCCGCGAAATTGAGTTTTCCAATCAGGCTTTGTAATTCACGGAGTGTGGCCTTGCTCCGACCGCACAACCTCTTGACCTCGCCCCTGAAATCCTCCACTTTCTCTGGGGGGAGCCTTGCTGTCCCGGCTATGGAGTCTAGCTCAATGCCCAAAAACGTGAGTTTTGTGGTTGGGCCCGTTGTCTTTTCGGGCACCAGGGGGACCCCAAGTATCCTGGCTATTTCCTCAAAAGCGGCTAGGGTGTTCCCGCATGTGGTAGATCCTGCGGGGCCAGTAAACATGAAATCATCTAAGTAATGAAGTTTTCCACCCGCCGGGTGTCTGTCGTGTAATGCCCATTCCAGAAAGGTGGCAAATTGTTCAAAATATGCGCACGATATGGCGCATCCCATGGGCATTGCCTTGTCAATAAACAGGTCCCCCTTCCACTGAAACCCTAAGAGGTGGAAACTGGATGGGTGGACAGGCAACAGGCGAAATGCGGATTCAATGTCTGCCTTGGCCATCAGTGCCCCCTTTCCTGCTGCTTTTACTAGGTCAATTGCATCGTCAACAGATGTGTATCCCACTGAGCAGGCCTCGGGAGAGATCCCATCGTTCACGGAGGACCCTTCGGGAAATGAGAGGTGGTGTATGAGCCTGAATTGTCCTGGTTCCTTCTTGGGAACCACGCCCAGGGGAGATACAACTATACCTTTGCACAACTGTGGTGGAAGGGGGCCCTCAATCCTGCCTAAAGCTTTTTCTTTTTCAAGTTTTGTGCCCACCACCTCGGGGTGTTGTAACGCTGATTTCAGGTTGTTCGCCCCTCTAGTGGTAGCGGGCCCCTAAATGGGATCGCAAAGCCCTCTTCAAATCCCCTTACTAGGACTGTGGCGTCCGTCTTATTAGGGTATTTATTAGCTAGTCTGCGCAGCTGCTGTGTAACGATTGGGGATCTGGCCAGCTGGCAATCTTGTATGTCACTCAGAACCCCCCACTTGTTGTCTTGCTGCTACTGTTTTTTGCTCCTATCTTTCTTATCCTTTTTGGACTCGCGTTTGCTCCGACATGCCACAGCCGGGTGCCCTCCTCCGCAGCTTGAGCATGTGTGTTGAAATTTACACGCGGCGCTCCACGAGCAGTCACCGGCATCATATTTCCAGCAGATGGCCGTGCCTCCATTGGGGGACGAGGGCTTCCCTGTGCTATGATTTGACCTGTGGAATGTTTTTCCCTTTCCCTTGTGGTATGAGCTCCGAAAGGACTGGTCGCTTTTACCCGCCCATGCCCTCGCCTCCTTCGCCACTAGCATCTTGTGAATGAAGCCTGATACATCCTCTTCATTCCATTCCATCTCGGGATGACGCTGCATTTTGAGCCTGAAACCCTTGTCATACTCCAGCCATGCATCCCCGGGGAACTGCCTTTGCGCCCAATGGATATTGGCCTCACCACAAATCAGAGGCGCAGCACAGGAATTTTTCAACTATAATACAGGCCATAATTCTGAATGCGTTTAGCCAGTTATCAAAGTTTCTTTCTTTTCTAGCGCCGCGCCTTTCCCTCATCCTTCTTATCACAGGTTGTTAGGTCTAGGCCCTCAAGCTGAATCTACAGCAGGGAGAAGATATCTATAAATTCTTTGCACCATATCCTCTCCTTGACTGCCAGAGGAATAAGGCAGGCTAGCCCGGTGGCCCTCGTGGTAAGTGAGGGGGCCGGGGGATGGCCTGGTGTAAAGATCAGTGACCGGACATTCTGGTTGAGTGATGCCTGCATTAATACTGTATCCCCATGCAGCTACTGGGGATCCCTGCGCACCTTGCACTGTTTGCGCCACCTGCCCCTGTATTTTTTCCTGACGCACTTGGCCTGGGTAGAGTAGATGCCATGGCAGCCCTGATGTTTCCTCTGCGCGCTGAGCTTCTGGCCTTGATACCCCCTGACCTGTCCCATCTCGCGCTGCAGGTGCTAAAGACCTAAGACATTCCTTCAACATGCTCGCAATATGCTCACCATTTGCTATGCTGCTGGTAGCGTCGCTGAGGTCCCTTGTCCTCGGTGATAAGCCCTCGCTCGTCTGTTCCCTCCTCAGTGGCTTCTTCCTGGGAGCCTTTTTCGGCGGTGTGATCTTGCGCTTTTTGGGTGCAGGAGGGACTGCTTCCTCATCCTTTCGTGGCTCCAGGCCGGCGCCCCCGGCCTGCTCCAGGTGTGGCTGCAGCCACTCGCTGCCGTGGATCACCGATACCTCGCGGATCCGTTTTAGAAGTTCAGCGACCTCTTCTGGCTGACCCTCAGCCATGTTCCTGCGCTGGGTGTTGCTGCTTTCGCGCTCGGCTCAGTAGTTGCTCAGGCCCTGTCCGGCTCCCTGGAGGTGTACGCTCCTACTGGTGCTCGTCTAGCCAGCTGTGGCGCCGAGCAGTACCCCTTGAGTTACTCTTGTTCGGGCTGAGGGCTCTCCGCCGCTCCTTTAGCCTGTCGCAGCTCAATGTATGTTTGCTTTCTCCCCGAGGGCTGTCCGCCGCCCGCTACGCAATGCCAGTAACTTTGCTCTGCTCTGGCTTCTGTAAAGCGCGGTGCCCGTCCAGGCCTTTTCTGCCCTCAGTGCCGGTGCTGGTGTTTCCCCCGCTGGTCGCACTGGGCTCGGCTCACAGCGCGGCTCAGGTGGGTGATGGAGCCAGATGGGCAGCCGCTTCCGTGCTCCGTGATGAGGTCGCACGGGTCTCTCGCTTCCTCCGATGCTGCGCTTATTGTCCGCCTGGCGCTACCCCCCTTTTCAGCGGCACAATGCGCGCTGGAAAGGCGGAATGCCGACGGGCCTACCGGGCTTGAGGAGGCTTTGCAGAGATCCCTGCCGGCGCACCGATGTTCTCCACCTCTCGCGATGATCGTTCTAGTGATGGTCCGTCGTCAGCTGGTCCCCGAGCAGAGCTTCGCCTCGTCGCCTCCTTTCAGCAGAACTCCGTTGGTGCGCCGGTCGCCCTGCTCCACGAAGATAGGAGCTACCTGGGCGAGTTGCGACTTATATTGCCAGTTCCACCAACCTGGGGTTCAGGTGGTACCCCCTGATTGGGGGGTTCCAACATCGCGGTGTGCGCCCAATGGTCGACTCTTGGCGCCCACTTCCGTCCACCTGGGGGTTCAGGTGGTACCCCCTGATTGGGGGGCGTTCAAACACCGCGGTGTGCGCCCATTGGTCGCTTTTTGGCGCCATCAGGTGCTCACCCTTTTTGGCGGGGGAGGTATTTCCGTTACGTTTGCTTAGCGCCCAGAACCGTTTTTTCCACTGGGGGGCACGGCGAGGGTTATGGCGCCAGCCCCTGAGCCTCCCCCCACCTTCGGGAGGGTGAGGCGGCCTCTACAAAATCAGACAATTTCTACCCTACACCTTCCCTTGGCCTCCTATTGCACTTCAGCAACCTCAGCAAGGCACATACACTTTCCATCTACACATTCCCAGGGCTAGCCCCACTGCTCTTCAGCAACCTTTGAAAGGAACAAGCGGATGGGCTCAAACAACCTCACTTTTTCCCAACTTACACCATAGTGGCAGGAAACAATGCTCCTCCTTTACTGACTGCCCCACTCCATTTGTGAGCAACATGCGGTGCTGCCTTTGCGGATTGCCCCAGTCTGTGAGAAAAAAGACCATAGAAAAGAGAAGATTTATCTATTTCAAGGCTCTCACCTCCAGCTAAAGCTCTCTACCTCGTCTCTGCTTCAAGACACATTTAGTGTGCTTTGTTCATTATCCAGTCTTTTTAACTAATTCAGAGCACATTTACATAACAGATGTGGATTATCAGCGTGCAGTCAGGCAAGTTAGGTGTCTTCTGACCATGAATCCAGTTAGGAGAGCTACCTGTTTTTCAAAATACATTTTGTTGAATTTTATCTCGGGGAGAGGATGTAACATTATGGCCAGAGATGCAGACGTTGAAACTGGGCAACCAGGTTCAAGTCTTGGTATCGGCTCAGCAGCCTCTGATTCTGGACAAATCACTTAATCTTCCTGTACCACAAAAATAAATAAATGTAATCTTGTGTAATGTAACAGTGCTGATGCATAGGTCTCCAATTCCTTTGGGTCGATTTCCTGCTATATAAAGCTGTAAAAAGAATCGCTTCCAACCATGCTCTCACAGCCTTATAGAATAGAAAATTACAGGGGTTAAAATTATACATATCCGGTAGCAGTCCTGATATGAACCTTTGAAGGATGAAAAGCAGATCCTGCAGAGATTCAAACCGTGACATCCAGGTTGCGTTTGGCCTTTGGCAGCAGATGTCTTGACTCCCTGACCTACCCTACATTAGGCTGGTTTTGATAAAACCACACCTGAACTTTGTATAAAATAGCTTATGTTAATATCACTGTTCAACTTCAAAACCCTGTAATTGTACAGGTTTATCAGAGCCAGCGGTGCGGAGATAGATCGCAGCCGATAAGATTCGGGTCACCGAGGCTAAGCATGTCCCCCCAGGGGCGGCTCTAGGCTCATGGTGGCCCTGGGCAAGGAGCGTAGGTCGGGGGCCCCGGAAGAGGGGGTCCGGGCGGGGTGGAGCGCAGAGGCCAGTGAAGAGGGGGGCGGGTGGGGGGGGGTCAGGGTGTTTGGAAGTGGAACAGGGCTGGAGGCCACCAAATCCCTGCCAGGGGCCGCCACGCAAATATTTATCCATCCTCAGAGGATTATCATGTTAAGGATATATATATATTGGCGTGGTGGCCCCTGGGGTTTGGTGGCCCTGTGCAGGTGCACAGCTTGCACATGCCTAAGGCCGCCCCTGGTCCCCCCCAGAAATATAGTGTCTCCTACGCCCCTGCTGTCAGGCAACTATGCTCCTCACCTCAATACAAGCCTCCCCGGCAAGGCAGCCAAGCCATAAACCCCTTCCACCCTCAAATAAATCACAGTATTTTACTCGCTATTTTAGACAATCTAAGTTGACCAAGAACTGCAAGAGACAGAGAAACTGGGGCGCGATGCAATGAGGCTCATTGCTGTTTGCAACACTCGCCACAGCACAGTGGGTGTCCCCCCAAAATATTATTAATATTTGTTAGCACACTTTGCCCAGACTTGTTGATCAAAGAGTCTTCCCCTTTGTCTTCTCCGACTCACTTCACATGCCTTTTTGGAGAGCTCTGGTTGACAAGATTTTATCAGGACATGTGTGCTCCTAGCACAAACCCTCACCAAGACAGTGCACCTTGCCCACTTTGCCAAGGCATAAAGCTTTGGTTTGTGCGCCAGCACACGGGATGACTCCAGCAGCAGACTGATCTTGATTGATATGGCGCTGAGCTGTGTTTTCCCCTTTTCAAAACACATTACAGCGTTGAAATACAAGAATTCTAAGTATCTCTAGGTTGCTATGTTCCACTTCCCTAAATTACTGGCAATCACTGTGCTGAAGAGAAGTAAACACAGGTAGGCAATTATTTTAAGTACCCATCCTTTTTTGTACAGAAGGACATCATGTACTAGTAAACCCAGGCTTCCAGAGACAAAATATATCCACAAGTGAACAATGCAAACAACATTCTATAGCGTAACTGTATTTAAAGACAGTGGGTGTTCAGGAAAAGGTGTATTCTTTCTGTTTCTTAGTGCAGCTTTCCTTTCCGTTGCTTAAAACAGAACCAGGAAGCTAGAGGGATTGCATGTATGTCAAGAGATATACAGGCAGATGCATCAAGCAAAATACCTCCCGGTAAAATAGCGAATCGGTAAAACAAGCCGATACCGACAGCTAAAACCCAAAATGCAATGCATCAACACAAATCGGTAAATAATAAAAAATCGCAAAAAAAATCCCCTCGGTATTTTACCGAATCGCTATCCAGCCATACGGAAATAACGAAAACCAAAGCAGGCCCCCGGAAATACCGAATCGCTAATGTTATGTTATGTTATCTGTTTTGTGAAGCGCAAACAGCTGCCCCAGCGACGGGGCGTCCCGGCGCTAGAACCATAACACAACCAACTGAAACGAGAGACGAGACCTACAGGGAGGGGAAGAGATGGGTCTTGGTCGCTCTGCGGAAAGCTAGAATATTGTCGATGCATCGGATGTGGAGGGGAAGGGAGTTCCATAACTTGGCCCCCAGTAGTTTGAAGGAACGCCCTCCGATGCGGCAGAACTTTGTGCGGGGTACCATGGCTAGATGTTGCCCTTTGGACCGGAGATTCCGTTTGGGATTATAGGGGGTCAACAGCGAACGGAGGAGCTCTGGACCTTCGTTCTTCAGGATTTTAAAGGCGAATATGAGGGCCTTGAATTGGATGCGGGCTTCCATGGGTAGTAAATGTAGTCTGTGAATGGTCGCTCTCGCCGAGCACCTTCTAGGAAGACCTACTATAGCCCTTGCAGCCGAATTCTGGATCCGTTGAAATCTCTTTATTTCAGTTTTGTTTGCTCCTAACAGCAGGACACTCGCGTAGTCCAGCCTGGACAAGATGGTAGATTGTACGATAAGTTGTCGCGTTTTGGAGTCAAAGTAGCCTAATATGGGGTTGAGACTTCTCAGTAAGCCAATGCAAGTTGCGGCAACTTTTTTGGTGTGCGACTGGAAGCTAAGAGTAGAGTCCAGCCAAACTCCTAGATTTTTTGCTAGAGTTTTCGAGGGGGGTGCTGGGCCCAGTGATTGGGGCCACCAGAGGTCATTCCAGTTGTTACTGTTTTTCCCCATTATCAGCACCTCGGTTTTGCCACCGTTGAGTTGGAGGCAGTTTGCTGTCATCCATTTAGCGACGGCAGTCAGTCCATCCCTGAATCTAGTGGCATCGGGAGAGGGGGCCTCATTGAGGCTGATGACCAACTGAGTGTCGTCGGCGTACGACACCATTGTGAGGCCCCATTTCTTGGCAACCTCCGCCAAGGGTTGCATATATAGGTTAAACAAGGAGGGACTGAGGGCAGAGCCCTGTGGGACTCCTTGTCCTATGTCTTGGGGTTGGGCGATGTACGGAGGGGCAGATACCCTGAATGATCTGTTGGTTAGAAATGATCGGAACCATTGAAGCGCCGAGTCTACGATCCCGATGTTTTCAAGGCGTTTTAGTAGGATGGCATGGGAGACCGTATCAAAGGCCGCGCTGAGATCGAGCAGTATCAGCGCGGCACTTTTACCGGTGTCCATAATTTCCCGTAAGTTTTCCGTGGAGATGAGAAGCGCGGATTCCGTGCTATGGCCCGGCCTGAACCCGTGCTGGGAGGGGTCCAGGATGTTGTTTTTCGCCATGTGATCACTGAGAATTTTGTTCGCGTGGGCTTCCGCTAGTTTCGCGACCCATGGGAGCAGTGAAACGGGCCGGTAGTTCTCCGGTTTAGAGGGGTCTAGGGAGGGTTTATTATAATCGGTGTTACCCAGGCCTGTTTCCAGCAGGTGGGTACCGTGGCTGTGGCAAAAGAGAGATTAAGGAGTGAGGTCAAGGATGGGAGGAAAAATTCCAAGGCTCCCAGAAAGTGAATTGGCCTCATCGGATCTGTGGGGGCACCGGATTTCACCTTCCTACAAAATTTGGTAAGTTCTTCACCGGAGATAGCGGGTAGGCAAGTGAGCCTAGAGTCTCCGAAGGTGGCGTTGGGGGGGCTGATGTCCTCTGGACTATCCTGGGTGAAGGCGTTGTAAATTTTCTTCACTTTTTCCGTGAAGAAGGTGGCTAGGTCTTCACATTGCTGCGTGGAGGTGATGTGAGAAGCCGTCTTGTCTCTATTTTGAAACTTTTGCACGATTTGGAAAATAGTTTTCGTGGGGTTGGGGCTAGCTTTTATCTCAGTAGCGTAGAAGGCAGCGCGGGCTACCCGGATTGCCTTGTGGTATGTTCTGAGAGTGGCCAAGTATGCGTTCTTGTCCTCCTGCTTGTATTCCTTCCTCCATTGCCGTTCCGCTATTTTACAAACTTTCCTCATCGTTTTGAGATTCTCATCGTACCAGGGGTTGGAAGGGGTGTTTCGCCCTTTTGTCCACTTGGCTGGTATAATGGCGTCCAGTCCCTTGGTGATCCAATCCTGGAAGGACGCATATGATGTTTCAATGTCGTTTATATCCTCCAGGTTAGGTTCCCCTAGGCTGACCGCTAGGTCACATTGTTGGAGTTTGTGCCAAGGTCGTTTTAGGCATGAGGTGGGTGACTTTTTTACGGGACTGGAGTTGTTCGGGATTGAGAAGGTTACTAACGAGTGGTCCGTCCAGGCCATGGGTTTGGGGTCGTCAGCTCTGGCCTCTGGAATGTTAGTAAATACCGGGTCAAGCAAATGGCCCGCGACATGTGTGGGGGTTTGGACGAGCTGGATTAGCTGCAAGGCAGCTAGGTCTGCAACGAAGTTGCTGATTTTAGCATCCGACGAATCGTCTAGGTGGAGATTGAGGTCTCCTAAGATCGTGAATTTGGCCGAGCCAGTGATCATAGCGTGTGCTGTCTCAATAAGCTCTTCAGTGAATTTCGTAGAAGGCCCCGGGGGTCTGTAGATAAAAAGGCCAGAAAGAGTGCAATGGGGACTTTTGGAAATTTTGAAGCGAGCGCATTCACTGTCCGTAATACTTTCCTTTTGGAAGGAGCAGGTAAAGGAGGATCTATGGATGGCGGCAATGCCACCTCCTCTTGAGTCTCTATTGATGCAAGTCATAGAGAAGCCGTCCGGTATTGCTAGATTGGGGATGCTGGTTAGGTCGTCTTTAAGCCAGGTTTCACTCAGAAACATTATGTCTGGGTTCTCGTCCATTAAAAGCGTTCTTACCTCCGCATGGTGTTTGACCAGGGATCTGACGTTCAGCTGCATGATGGTAAGTGATGTTTCCTTTTTTTTGTTCTCTTTGTAGCTGATAGGGCGTGGTTCAGGTATGACCACATTACAGCTTTTACAGTGAAGGGCGGTTCGACCAATGCATCCCTCTATATTATTGCATCTAGGGCCAGGGTTGAGTGACCATAGTATATTACTGTCATATACGTATGATTTTTGGGCAGGGGATCTGGCGAGAGGCGAGGACTTGGCGAGGACGGGCGCAGACGGGCTTGCCTTAGGCGCGCCTTCGGTGCGAAAACGGCGCTCCCGCTGCGCTCGTCCGCTGCGCTTCCTGTGTAATCACATTTGTAGGTCGAGGGGGTGGGGGTGTGGCCTCCAGTGGGCGTGGTCACCGCGCACGCCGCAGGTGATGGCGGCTGTGAGCGAGGATCTGGGGGCAGCGAGCAGCTATCAAAGTCAGCTGAGCGCTGAAGCGCTAAAAGGTAAGAGCGAGTGAGTGCTGGATTAAGGGCTTCGTTAGTGAGTTAAAAAATACAGTTTTTCAATAAGTGACACCACACAAAAGCGAGCGTGATGCAACAACAGTTTTTAAAAACAAGTGAGTACCTCCAGCCCCGGCTTCCGCCTCAGGACTGGGTTAAGGGTTGCTACCTGACCGCTAGAAGTCAGCGGTTTAAGTAGGACAAAGAAGGGGGCGTGGCCTCCAGAATCGCAACAGAATGCATCGAATCGCAACAGAATGCATCAAAAATCGCAAATACCGAAACACTCAAAAATCGCTATTTAGCATGAGCTAAATAAGGGGAATCTCAAACTGGAGGTAAAGTTATGTGAATGAGAAAAAAAATTAAAAAAAACTCTGACAGGTGCAGACAATCAGTAACCCTTTAAAAATGACCCTGGAAACCCTGTTAGTCAACCAAAATGGCTGCCCCCTACGTGCTTGTTCGGAGTAGGAGAATCAATGCCCTGGCCCAGCAAAGGAGGATGATCCAGGAAAGAGTCTTCAAGGTGCGGATCACATTGCTGGGGCAAACAGATGATCAGGTGTACGATAAGTACAGAGTCAGCCCTGCCATGATCATGCGTCTAATAGCAGACCTGGAACCACAACTGCAGCACCAGACCCTTAGGACCCACGCAATACCAGCACATGTCCAGGTCCTATGCAGCCTGCACCTGCTGGCGTCTGGAAGCTTCCAGGGGGTAATAGCAGAAGCCGGAGGCGTGTCGCAAAGCGCACTATCATGCTTCTTCCACGGGTTCCTGGATGCCATGCTAGCAACGATACATCGCCACATCACCTTCCCCACGACCCCCCAACAGTTGAACCGCACCAAGCGTGAGTTATACCAGGTGGCACAATTCGCCCATGTGATAGGGTGTGTCGACTGCACCCATGTCCACATCTGTCCTCCCTCAGCCACGAATACATCTTCCGCAACAGGAAGTCATGCCATTCCATTAATGTGCAGGTTGTGTGCAATGCCAAGCACATCATTACGGACCTCGTCGCCCAATTTCCAGGGAGCACACACGGCGCATACATCTTCCGTCACAGTGGCATCCGCAGGCGCCTGACCAACGGTGAATTTGGAGTTGGACACCTACTAGGCACGTATTGATGCTACATCAATTTATCCATCCCCACATGTACCATTGCATTCATGCCGCTGACCATTCTCTCCCCATCCTGCAGGTGACAGCGCTTACGCCTTGCGTGAGTATCTACTCACTCCCTACCTCAACCCAGCAACACCACAAGAGCAGCACTACAACAGAGCACACATCAGCACAAGGAATGTGGTGGAGCACACATTTGGCATCCTCAAGAGTCGCTTTAGAATATTGCACAAGATAGGAGGTGCCTTGCAGTACGACCCAGTGACCTGCTGCCAGATCATAGCTTTCTGTGCCATCCTGCGTAACATCGCAACAAGAAGGGGGATACCCATAGAGGTGTACGGTGAGGACGAGCTACGTGCACAGCACCCCCCCCCCAACACAGACAGGCACATGTGCCCAACACAGCAGAAGGCCAAAGGAGGCGGACATACATCACACGGCATCACTTCTGAGACAGGTAAGAAAGAGCCATGACAAGATGATATGCATTGCAAGGGTTTAATGCCTAATTTCTAGGCGCTTCTCTTGTCCTTGTGTGTAGTGATATGGATGTGAATACTTGTGTGTGGAAGTGACTGTATAAAAGTGATGTTTGCATGTATGAGTGGATGTATTTGGTGCCCTTCTTTAAATTGATTTTGCGTGTCCTAGCTTTTAGACTGTCATTGTTTTTTGATGATTATGTTAATTTTTCTAATGTTTTCTTATGTCTAAATGAATCTACTTAAAAGAAATATTTTGATATTTATATGTGAAAAAAATGAAAATTAAAAACTTTTTTGAATAAAATCCTCTGTATTATTATGTATGGGTGAGTTGCTGATGTGGGTTGAATTTTTGAATTCTGTTTCTCTAGGGAACACCCTTTCATGTTTTTCCCTTTTTTTTTTTTAATGCCCATTAACACATGACTGGTGCTGAGTAATGTAACAGTAACATGATGCACCGTAAATTAAATCAAAAGAGAAAATGTGTGGAAAATTAATACGGTTTGGTAAACATTATCTGTGCCATCTTGCCTTTCCCCCCGATGCCACACTTTTTGTCGTGCACACCCGCCATTTTAGGTGCCTTGGTCAGAACCACCCTCTGCACGCCGCTGACCCCCAGCACGGCTCTTCGCCCTCACAAGCACCCCCCACGCACCGGTCACCCCCGCTCTCTCATGCATGGGCCATAAACCCTCTCCATCTGCGCTGCTCTTCCCTGGGAATCACACCCCATGCTCGACCGACACCTCCCTTCATCCCTTTCATGGTCGCATACCCTTTGATAAACTCCTTCCTCTATGCCCGATTGTCCGAGCCGATCCCAGACCATCACCTAGCCCTGCGGATGCAGTTTATTGCCCCTACTGTAAGGAATCACCCCTCTTCAAAGGAGTTACAGTTGATCAAAGCCCCCACCCCATGAGATCTGATCAGTCGCACGCATTCCGGGAATCGGCGGAATGTCCAGCTGTGTGATAGCCATCTCCTCCTGTGGGTAGGGCGGGGACTCTTACTGTGAATATGTGTGGGACCGGGCCTGAAGCGGGGATTCCGAGGATGTCTTTCCGTACATCAAAGGGTTGACAGAGATGTGTTTTATGCAATAAAGTAATAAACTCGTGTATAAGAGGCCAGGCCTCAGAGATGCGGTTAGAGCACCTCGTGACGATACTTGCTGTCCGAACTGATGTGTTCTCCTCCGGAGAGAATAAACCCTTGTTTCCTGCCTTCCAGTCTCCAGCGCCTGCCTCTTCATTGATTAATATTTTGTGGGTTAAAGTGGCGACACCGCCGGGCAATACTTAAGGATCTTTGTTTATTGGTTGCTTCCCACCTTTTAAAATTGGCGTCCCAAGCGTGGGGCCCATCAGCGACACGTGGATCCAGTGGGAGAGGTCCTGACGACAGAGTGAACGACTGCAACGATCGGGAGAGCTCCTGCCCAATAGACCCTCGTCTGGCAGCCGATCATCCGAACTTCACTGGTTCCGAATTGACCTCTCTCGAGTGATCTACGGTCCCGACTGGGAACCATCAGGAGTGCCGTGGCAATATCGGAGATTGGAGGACGATCGGGCGCTGGACGCGGAAGACGAGAAACAGCCCATGTGGTCCGGGTAAGGTCGTGTAAAAACGACAAAATTGCGAAACGATTGTCGCTCTTTGAGATATTCGCTGCTTACAAACGAGGAAGAGTAGAAATACTCTATCTTCCTTTGTGGACGGTGAAGGGGTGGGTAACGCAGACTTTTGTCCCCGATGTAATCTGTCGTGCCTATCTTTTCTCCCCACTGATTGATTGACTGATTGACTGATTGATTGATTGTAAGGGTAGCTCCCTGTTTTATTGTTAGAATAAGATTTTGCTTTTGAGATATTCACTATTTGCAAACAACGTAGAATAGCAATATTCTGTCTAGTCTTTGCAGGTAGTGAAGGATAGGTAACGCGGACCTTTATCCCCGATGTAATCTGTCGTGCCTGTCTTCTCCCCACTGATCGTCTGTCCGGATCTAGTTCTCTCGGAGCATTCATTATTTGCAAATAACACAGAATAGAAATATTCTGTCTAGTCTTTGCACGTAGTGAAGGATAGGTAGTGCGGACCTTTGTCCCCCGCTGAAATCTGTCATGCCTATCTTCTCCTCACTGATTGATAGCTGGTTCAACCCGGACCGTTTATTAGAGGTGGACCTTCTAGCTCCGCTGGAAGGCACCCCTAATAAAGACATGTTCACAAAGTATGGATTAGTTACCATGGCCTATAGTAAGCTGTGGCATAAGTATACCAAAGAAAATCAAGAGAAACAGTGGCCACTGATAGGATCCTTCGACCTTGATAAAATAGAAGCTTTAGAAATAGCCCTTTGTAGTAGTAAGACAATGCCTATTATGCTCGACAGTCTCGGTATGTGGCGCAAAGAAGCAATGCAACGAAAGAAAAGAGACGAAGTCAGAGTAGGTAAAGAAACGCGACAGACAACCTTCCAAGCATCTGGTAGGCCAAAGGAAGGGATAGCGGCGACACGGTTCCAAGGAGTGAACACAGGAAGGGAACGGTGTAAAGGGATATACCGACAGGACAACCCCAAGACACAACGACCCGAAAGTAATCCCCCGACACTACGCGCAGGACGAACAGACTTAGGGCAAAACCAATGTGCTTTTTGTAAATATTCCGGGCACTGGAAAGCCCAATGCCCGACTCTACTGAACACGGGTAAGAGCGGAGGGCCGACAGAAATAACAGGCCAGCAGAAAGGGAAAAGGCGTGAGACAAAGATGAATCAGACTGACACGGATAGGCCGGATAGAACCACCACATTTGATTACGCCCGATGGCACAGATTTCGCCAGACAGATTTCAGCGACATGTTTGAGTTCTCATAGGTCGAACATCGCTAAGACGGGAAACCCAGTCAAGCTCTAGGTTACCCGGTGACGAACCCCGTACTACCGCTACTGTTCCCGAACACAAAAGCCACCCTTTCGGATAACATACAGGAACAACACACAGGGTAGTTTCGGACAGATTAGTATACATTCCATTAATGAACTCAAACTTCGAGTGCAATGGGACTGATTACTCTCTGTTGCCCCCCACTCTGTGGACAAAAGCAATTACAGGCCTGCATAGACAACCCCCCGTTCAGGAAAACTGTTCTTGTGGACACCCCACCCCCCCCATTACCCAGGCATGCCTGTCCCGCCTCCTACCACGCCCAATAGACAAAAAAAAAAAACATGAACAAAAAAAATACCTACCCCCACTCCGGAAGTTCCCGAAATGCAGCAGGTCACCGGTCACGCCCATCCGGAAGGTGAAACACACAGCACGTGTGGGGCGGGGTCCTGCTGACAGCCATCGATCGAAGAGGTCGCCGGTGGGATGTCCAGGAGGCACCACGGGCCCGGCATGTAATGGCCTTCCCATCCTCTTCTTCCTGGGGCGGCGTCCCCCGGGCCACGAGTAGGGAGGGGGTGGATGCAGATGACCCCCTCCCTCGTATCTCCTGGTCCGGCCATCACAAATACCTCCGCTGAAGAATTGATGCAGGGTGAGCTGGGAGAGGGAGGCGGCGCGAACGAGCCTCCCTCGCCTCCCCAGGTGGAGGTTTCCCAGCCCCGGCCCGGCGCCGAAATGCTCCAGCCGGGCGACGAACATACTTTCGCAGCACAGGACATAGAATGGCCAGCAACCATACTTGCGGAGCACGAGACATATGATGGCCCTCAAGTGTACTTGTGGAGCACGGGATGTGGGGTGGCCATCATGTATACCCGCGCAAAGGGACGGCGTGGGGTGCACTGGGAGAGGGAGGCGGCACGAACGAGCCTCCCTCACCTCCCCAGGTGGAGGCACCACAGCTGCACCCTAGCGCCCCGAGCCGAATGTCCTGCTCCTACAGCACGGTGTTCCATTTTTTTGCCCCAAGAAGTCTCATCCACTCTTGCAGACACGACGAAGGGCGTCTGCTGCGGGTTCTCAAAATGGCGTCTGGGCCCCCTGGAAGTCGGGTCTAGGCCGCTAGAGTAACTTTGACCAGTAATGTAACTCGGACGCTTGCCCACCTGGGCACGAGTCCCCACCTCCGACAGCATCCCCACAGCCTTGAAGATTCTACAAAAGTCCCAGGAGCCCTCGGCCCCTACAGGCTTCCGGTGGGGAACAACTGCCCTGATCACTAACAAAATGACCACGACGTAGCCACAAGATGGTGGTGCTCTCGTGTCAGCGCCAGCTTCAGTCTGAACCATCCAGAAACATTGTGGGCTAACAAATTCGAGCAAGTTCCGGCTGAACCTCAACGTGACCCGGTAGGGGAGATTTTGCCTCCCTCCCTTTTTGATTGACGGTCCACATTGCCTGCCCCTTCTGTTAGCACAAGTCTTTTTGAACTGCCGAAAGGGACTCTGGTCCAACCGCCGGTTGTCGGAAACATTTTGTCCCTGATGCTACTTCCGGACTAACCCGGCCTCGCCCAAAATGGCGCCGGTGTCAATAGGAACTCACGAACACCTCGTGGTGTTTTTATCTAATAAGACTTGATGTTCTGAGATATGTATATGATCCTTTGTACACTTGACGAAAAAGGGGGAGGGTTCACTTGGCGAACACGTAAAAGGATCCCGTTAAAATGTTGGTTTCAATGTACGATTTATTGTGATATTATTGTAACTGATACATAACGTCGCTTATGACCCACGCCCACGGTATGCATCTAGGAAATTTGATTGCAACTAGTCTGACTATGCTTCCAATTATGAAATGAATGCCCCCTGATCCCTCAACTATTGATAGACGTTTTTAGTTTCCTGCAAATAACTAAATAAACCCTTTAAAAATGTTTTTAATGCTGCAAAATAGCCCCCCCCCTACTGTACGCGCTTCAGCCAACGCCGTGTCCGGCCAAATACGATTTCACTCTCATATTTACATGCTGAACAATTGTGCAAATAAAGGTTTTTCAAACTATGAACAGGTATCGCATACTTTTGTAAATGTGGGATCAGCGGGAGGGTTTTTTTTTCTGTGCGCTCTGTTTTGTTCTCTTTTTAAGGTTATTAGAAAATGGTTGCTCAGCCCCGGATTGATGATCGAATCTAAGGCACGATACGCTGCCTCCAAATGTGCGACTGGCTCAGGAACAAACGCATGGAGAGGGATCTCGACTTCTGAGAACGGGTAAAGTGAAGCGGTGTAAATGATAAAATGTTATAAAGGTATGGTACTCAAAGGTACTAGGGAACAGGGTTGGCCGAAGAGCTGGTATGCCTTAGGACATCACAGCATCGGAAATGATTTAAGGATCCCGATAGCTAGATACATCTACAAACTAGATACCTCGCACTAAGCGCCTCTGATTTCTAACGTTTCCCTACACACGGCCTATAATGCCACACTCGGACCGTCTCCCTCATGAACAAACCTATCGCTCGCCATCCTTACCACACTGCCCGCCCCCCCCCCCTGGCTTCAGAAACCAAGACCCCAGGAATTACATCCCGAGGAGATAAGACGAGTATGTGGTAAGTAAAGGACTTTCGTGCCCGTACATTTGATATGCTCGAATGCTGTCCTCCCTCCCTTCCCCTCTTTTTCTCCCTCTACAGGTTACATTGGAATCACGACTGGGGTATAGTGAAGATCTGAAGCCACGCCATGTCCGATACATGAAGCGGACTAACGCTGCAAGGTGGCACCTAAAGACACCCACAAACTACTCTTGTAACGAAAGAGCCAATAGTTGTATGATATGATGGGACGCGATCACCCCTAACCCGTGTTGCGTGAATGAGCACATGTCACGTATGTCTGAAACTATGAGAAAATGCTTTCTATGCGACTGAAGCATTGACTTAACTAGGCAAAGGACCGAGAGTGCGAGAAGTGCGACACAATGGTGCCTTTTACTCAATGCATGTCTCTTTGTACCCGGCCTAATGCTCGTCCGTCCCAAACTGCATGCTTTCTAAATTCTAACACAGACCCGTAATGTCTCATGTTGTGTAATGCGCAGAATAGCCTATCTTAGTACACGGCCACTCTCCATGTCTTACGTGTACTGCTTAGCCTATTGTTGCACATCTCTCTCTCTCTCTCTCTCTCTCTCTCTCTCTCTCTCCTCCACACTCTCACTCTTCCTAACGACTGGCACCTAATTGGCGAACCACCATCCCTGGTGCACCACCCAATTGGCTCCAAATACCGCAAGTATTTGCACAAATTTGTCTTAAATAAAATCACATTGATACCATGTTACTACCTCTCCTTTCTGCTAAATATTGATGAAACCTAGATTGGCCAAAAAAGGAAAGGACAGGTAAGACGACTGAGGTTCCCTAATCTGACCCGTATTAAGGGAACTACATGTCAGTGGCTTCTATGATAAAAATGCCTCAGGTAACGCGACCTTCCCCGTCCCGAATTGTCTCAATGCCCAAACAGTAAAAGTGATCGAAGCATCCCCGTCTTCCCAGAACGCCCCCAGTTTTGTATCAGCTGCCCCGGACGAGAGTTTGAAAAATGTGGCTCACCCCCGGTTGTAAGAGATGGGTCGACTTACAACTGACACAGGCCAGCCGTTGTTCCTAGAAATGATTTGTTGATGAACAAGCTACAAAGTTTAGAAATTCGAGAAATGTCCATGAACGCTTACCAACTGAACTGTAGCCTTCTGCTAGATAACGCCCTTATAACACAAAGCAAGACGATAGTCCTTCACCCCAGTCTGCTATGTTCCTGGTTGATTTCCATAAGACCCCGGTCACCCCAAGGATGAGTTGAATAGTTATCGCAAGCCCCCCCCCGTTTTTTAATGAAGTAGCTAGGTTGTAAGAGACTATGTAGAAATTAGAATGATGTTTGCGAAGTTAAGATTAGATCGAAATGAAGAAATTGTTGCAGTAAACCCTGTTGAAAGTAAAATGTTTAGCTGAAAGATAGGATGCATTGATATAATGAAAAATTGTTTAGCATATGTTCATTCCTCAGAAAGATACCTATCAGGCCATGGTGATAGCACGTTGCACTTTTTCGTAAAATACAAAGCCCTGTAGAACGGTATAGCTTTGTAAGACTAGTACTAGAAAAGTGGGTCTCTGCCAGAAGAACTGACGTGACTGTAATAAACAAATGCAATGAATAGGTATCAGACCTCGTACCACGACAATGAATGTAATACCAACAAACGCCAAAGAAATAGTTACGATGGAAAGTTGTAGGGAATCCAGCAAACCTATCATCAATTATTTATACGTTGGTTGTAAACCCCAATGTAACAGATGTTTCCTCAGTTGCTTGGAGTTGGGAGAGAAATAGACTTATGTGATTACCTTCCTCTGCCAGTTCTCTAAAGACTGTCTTTTCAAACTCATTCAAGGGTACCACTGTCGGAGGAGAGAGAGACCGGATGTGGGAGCACGCGGCCTGACTGCAGATCGTGGAACATCTGCGACATTGGCCAAGGCGGGACCGCAACAGTAAGGAGTCGCAGGACAAGGCACTGTTTCCGACAAAATGAAAGGAAAGGGCTGACCTGATGCCCCTGCTCGATGATCAACATGTGCCGAAAAGTCCCCGCCCTCTGAGCCCGGTCATGGGCCCACCTACCTGAAATTTTCCGTCCCCCTGGTCTGTTCCCGATCTGGCCCTGCTCCATCCCCTCTTCCCCCGACCTACCATAAGGACTACTCACACACCCCCTTCTTCCACCTGAACTCTTTGACAATTGACTCGAAAAAGAAAAACTGCAGTCAGATAGAATAGGGTTTTGTTGCAAACTAAAATGAAACTTGGGTGCCCTGTCTAAGGTACCCATGAAAGAATAGTTAGGACCCAGGGCGAAAAAGGACCTTTTTGACCAGAAAAACGAGGAAAAGGTCATGCCCTGCAACGCAGGACCTGGAATAGAGCTGGACGCATAGCTCCACCGCCGGTGCTCAACAGTGCCAACAGAAGACGACAAAGAATGCTGAGAACTCACTAATAATGGTCCACGACAATAAGACACTGGAAAAAGCAACACCCCTCCTCTTCGAACAGTGACACCCCTGATTATCGTTTTTACTACGTCTCATTTCTCTCCCAGCCACCATTGTATTGATTATGCTCCAACCGAGTACGAAATGAACTTACATATGTAATAACCTATCAGTTCATATTCCGAATGACTATAAGCATCCATGAAATGTACCCAACGCTCTCACTACAGAATCATTTTTTGTGTTTTTCTGTCTGATATTGCATTACTATGACTTTCCTGCAACGAGCTTAACGATGGGCCCGCCTCCTAAGATGAAAGATTTTAAATGTAATGTTTATGCACAGCTCCTTCGCCTGGGTTTCCTACTTCTTTACTTATGACTGCCACAGTAGACATGGGTAGGAAATAGGCCGGCAAGATATCTTGGGAATGTTAAAGGGAGGACTGTGGAAAATTAATACGGTTTGGTAAACATTATCTGCGCCATCTTGCCTTTTCCCCCGATGCCACACTTTTTGTCGTGCACACCCGCCATTTTAGGTGCCTTGGTCAGAACCACCCTCTGCACACCGCTGACCCCCAGCATGGCTCTTCACCCTCACAAGCACCCCCCACGCACCGGTCACCCCTGCTCTCTCATGCATGGGCCATAAACCCTCTCCATCTGCGCTGCTCTTCCCTGGGAATCACACCCCATGCTCGACCGACACCTCCCTTCATCCCTTTCATGGTCGCATACCCTTTGATAAACTCCTTCCTCTATGCCCGATTGTCCGAGCCGATCCCAGGCCATCACCTAGCCCTGCGGATGCAGTTTATTGCCCCTACTGTAAGGAATCACCCCTCTTCAAAGGAGTTACAGTTGATCAAAGCCCCCACCCCATGAGATCTGATCAGTCGCACGTATTCCGGGAATCGGCGGAATGTCCAGCTGTGTGATAGCCATCTCCTCCTGTGGGTAGGGAGGGGACTCTTACTGTGAATATGTGTGGGAACGGGCCTGAAGCGGGGATTCCGAGGATGTCTTTCCGTACATCAAAGGGTTGACAGAGATGTGTTTTATGCAATAAAGTAATAAACTCGTGTATAAGAGGCCATGCCTCAGAGATGCGGTTAGAGCACTTCGTGACGATACTTGCTGTCCGAACTGATGTGTTCTCCTCCGGAGAAAATAAACCCTTGTTTCCTGCCTTCCAGTCTCCAGCGCCTGCCTCTTCATTGATTAATATTTTGTGGGTTAAAGAGGCGACACCGCTGGGCAATACTTAAGGATCTTTGTTTATTGGTTGCTTCCCACCTTTTACAATTGTCCATTGACAACACAGGTGCTGCATTTGGCACTACAGTTGGCCCATGGTTACCTCACCATGGCCAGGGAGCCATTGTATCATGGCTATTTACGTTTGCCACGGACACCCAGCCTTCTGTCCCGTGACTCCTCAACATCTCCTTGATGACCTTCTGTGGCTGGTGCGCTGCGCGTGCTGAACGTGCTGCGCCTCCTCCCGCTTGTCTCAGGCATGGTGATGCTGCTTGCACTTGAGGCTGCCTCACTCACCTCATCCCCTCCCACACTGCTGATACTGGCAGTTCCAGACTGCAGATGTTCCACTGCAGTGGTCACTCTATCGAGGGTCCTTGCCACATCCCCACAATAATGGCCCATGTCCACCAGCAGGGACACCGATCGGCGGGCTACCACAGCTGTGCTGTTGCACAGCTTCTTGATGGCCTTAATTGTGGCATTGGTACTGAGTGAGTACTGCTCATGTCTCCGGCGCTCACTCCATTGGCCTGCAACAACAGCGCGTGTGAGTTCCTGTAGGCATGCCTTAATGTCATTGTTGCCCTCTGCAACGGCTGTCGTCAGCTCTCGCACAGCGTCAGTCATTGATGCCAATCTGTTGTACATTCTGGTCATGCTCATTTTCATTGCACCCATGTGTTTTGCCTGCAGGCGCTGTACACGCAGCATCCGGCACTCCACGACTCCATACACATCTGCAGGATCTACTGTTGTCACTGCAGCCCTACCCAGGGATCCAGCCCGTTGTCTAGCTCGCAGACGTGCTGCTGTTCGGGCGGTTGGTGTGACGACAGCCTGCTGCTGTACATTAGTGGCTGCTGGCCTCAGCTCCGTCTCCATCTCCTGCAGGGAGGGGACATTTGCCCTGTGGCTATGTGTGGTTGGCAGGACTGGTGGAGGTGGTGTTGGTGTTCCTGTCCGCGGTGAAGGTGGTGTTGGTGTTCCTGTCCACGATGGAGGTGGTGGTGGTGTTGGTGTTCTTGTCCGCGGTGGAGGTGGTGGTGGTTTTTAGTTTTGCCGCGGTGGTGGTGGTTTTGGGTGGTGATGTTTGCGGTGTTGGTGAAGGGGAAGGACTGCCTCCATGTCCCAGCGTGTTCTCCGCATCGGTCTCCACTGGGCTCTCACAGATGACTAGGCGGCTGCTGTCATCTGATTCCATGGGGGAGGCATCTGTGTGTGAAACAGAGCATTGTTATGAATTTGTGGATATTGTAATTTTTAGCATTTGTTATCTACATAAAGAATAGAGATGGTGTGGCACACCTGGGGTGTAGTAAAGGTTCAAATGGGTAATCTCCTGCTGAAGATTAAACACGTTTCTGGGCGCCTCAGGAATAGTCCCTTCTGGCTGGTGAGGGACTCTTGTGGTATACTAATGTCGAGCAGGTGTGGGAGATTCCCACACTGGTTCCTGTGGGCGCTCCTGTCCAGGCAGGTATAGCCTCTGGTTTTGTCTATTAATCAAATTCAGGAATCCAATCAGTTCTTCATATGTTTATTCATGAAGGTCATATATTGCAATCATAATGACTCAAATAGTCTTATTCAAGGTTTAATCGGTGAAAATGCTTCAAAATGCAAAAATCCCTATGCATTTCGGGTCAAAAGTCCCTTCATCAGGGGACTCAAGGTAATCTGTGAAGGAAACAAACACTGTTTCAGGAAATGGACGTGACCCTAAGTTGGAAAATAAAAGAATGGAATGTACCTCATCTCAACACAATATCAGCCAGTTAAGGTTCCTTGTACTGGAGGTTGTCCCGATGAGACCTGGCATTGACAATCGCAAAAAGCTACTACAACGTGAACTCTTCTGGATAAAGTTGTTGGACTCGTGCCAACCAAAAGGACTCAATGAACGGATTGAATATAGTTGTTTTCTTTAAACATGCTCCTACCATCCTGTCTGGTTCACCTCCAACTGTTATTTTATTGAACCTATTCTTTTTTTCAATGTTCATCTTCATTTTCTATCATTCTTTCATTCTTTCTTCAGTATCTTTCTTCACTTTTCCTTAACATACCTTTTTTTATATTCTGTGATGATGATTTTTCATACATCCAAAGTGATATAATGTTGTTTTTATTCTCAATGCATCTCTCTACAGTCCACACTCTTTAGTTTATGTGCTTTTCTTCCTATTCTATTTTATCTCATGGCATTCATTCCTTTCCCCTTTCTATATTTTGTCTTTACTCTCTTCTCTGTTCCTCACCATCTATCCAATTATGTATCCCCTACCTAAGATGGCCGACACTTCAGTGCCCCATCGATCGACGTTAAAAAAATGTACATGCATTTAATGTCCAGTTTTCTTTTTATTCAATTTTTTCCTGAGTATTTAAACTTGTTTTTTACACATTTGTCACTTTCCCTGATGTTCTGGGGTGTTTCACCGTTTCCACCATCATGCACATCATGCACCATACACCCTCCAGTCTTCTTTCTATGTTTACCTGGCGTCTCCAAGACACACTTTCTCACTTCCGCGTAATGATTCTGCTGATACTTGCTACAGAACGCGGTTACTTCACTAGCTCGGTGAGAACCTTTATTTAATTTCAGCTTGACTTTTGTTTGCGTATCACTGTCAATTTAACCTGCGCACACTCGGGTGCTCACTTGGGTGGTTTTGATTTGGAATTTACATATTCCGCACCGTTTGATTTTCGCATGCAATTATGTACGAACTCCATAAATCTTTACCTTTGCACTAGGTTCCATCCTGTTTATCACTTTGTTTTTACCCACTTAGCACCGCGTTTTGGTTGTACAATACTTGGTTTTTTCTTCCGTTTTCTACTGCTTTCGCCCATGGTCCTTTGGCCTGACATTCCATTCTTTTATTTTCAAACTTAGGGTCACGTCCATTTCCTGAAACAGTGTTTGTTTCCTTCACAGATTACCTTGAGTCCCCTGATGAAGGGACTTTTGTCCCGAAATGCATAGGAATTTTTGCATTTTGAAGCGTTTTCACAGATTAATCCTTGAATAACACTATTTGAATCATTATAATAGCAATATATGACCTTCATGAATAAACATATGAAGAATTGATTGGATTCCTGAATTTGATTAATAGACAAAACCAGAGGCTATACCTGCCTCCACAGGAGCGCCCACAGGAACCAGTGTGGGAATCTCCCACACCCGCTCGACATTCATCTAAATAAAGGACATATTGGGACTGACATTTGGCCCTTTGCTGCTGTTTTCATGTCATGCACTTCAGGGGCCAGACATGAACGCGTTCATGTTATGACTACAACTCCCATGATGCACCACTCTGTTGAGGGATTGTGCTTTAGGCACGGCTACTTGTGCACTGTGTTTGGCTAGGGGAAATGGGCAGGGGTTGACAAGACGCTGCATATCTGCGCTGGCATGCATCTTACCTTGTCCGCCTTCCGCAGCACCCGAGGTGTCCAGTTGGGTGACCCCCATAACAGCTTCCGGTTCGATTGTGGACTCCACAAGGTCCTCGAGGGCTGTGTTCGGTGTCACATTGGAGGACCCACCACCTGTGCCAGCCGCATCCTTCACCCTTTCCGCAATCCTCTCCTTAGCCCTTTTGCGGAGGTCGTACCACCATGTTTTAAGGTCCTCGATGCTGCGGTGGATGACTCCGACAGCATTCACGCTGTCCTTGATGTGCAGCCACATCCTGCACTTATCCGCCTCTGGCACCTTCAGGGAAAGCTTTCCAAACAGTCTTTCATGCCTGCTGCTGACACCCTCTATTAGTATCTCAAGTTCCTTGTCAGAGAACTTTCGTTTTCTCTTCCTGGGAGTGTCCTTTCCCTTGGGTGCCTCTTTCTCCCTGATGCACTGCTGTGCAGGTCCTGGTGACTGCTGGCTATGTATTGCTCCTCTGCTCCTGTGCTCTGCCTCCTCCTCTGAGCTCCTCAGGGCACCGAGTACTACTTCCTGGTTGTGATGTCATCAGCCTGCTTCAGATGCACTGCGTCTTTTTAACGATTTCGCTAATACCGATTTCGATAATACCGATTCGGTATTTGCTAATTCGGTATTCATGTTATCGCAACTTTTTTGCGATTTTTACTGATTCGGTAATATTTAGCGATTTTCTTGATGCATCGCGGTTTGCATGTCCTTATTATCGATTCTTATTTTTCGCTAATAAGGACTTGGATTACCGATTTTTGATGCACCTGCCAGATTGAAGATTTGGGGCCAGATGTAGGTAGGCTTTTACCGGTCGGTAACGGCCAAAATCGGCCGTTATCCACCGGTAAAAGCCTTTTCCTATGTAGGAGGCTTTTTTACTGATTCGGTAAATAACAAATCGGTATTTACCGATTCGGTATTTACCGAATCATCATCATCATCATTTACCGATTCGGTATTTACGGAATCGGTAAATGAGATGTAGGAAGCACTTAAAAGAGTGCTTCTGGGCTTTAAGAATTCGTTATTTACCACCAACTATTAGTTGGTGGTAAATAAGGAATTCCTATGTAAATGCATAAATGTGCATTTACACCTGTGCCATGTGACAGACATACATGCCCTTAGGGCATGTATGTATGCCACATGTGCACACCAGCGCTAAACAGGGGTGCAACATGGTGTCAAAGTACCACCCTGCCACCCTTGACTTTTTCCCAATTTTACTGAATCAGTAATTACCGATTCGGTAATTGACATTCATTCCTATGGGCCTCCAGGCCCATCGGAATCAATGGCAAATACCGGATCGGTAAATACTGATTCGGTAAATACCGAATCTTACCGATTCGGTATTCTTTACCGATTTTTTACCTACATAGGATTTACTGATTCTAAAATACCGAATCAGTAAAATTCGGTATTTTAGAATCGGTAAATCCAATTTACCTACATCTAGCCCTAGTTTACTTGCACAGCGCTGGTAGAAATGCAGAGGTTTATAGTTTTGAATCTAATAAAACTCATCTGGAAATTTTCCAGGTGCACATCTATTTAAAGTAAACCTGTAATAAGATTGCTGAGTATTATCTCAGAACCTAATAGAAAGCTCGTTTTGGGTAAAGAGCTTTTATAGCTATACATTTCGTATTTATATCAACTTGATTATGCTCTTTCTACTACAACAATGCAAAAGTACTATAAGGACATTTTTCAAAAGATGAGGGTTATAAGATCTGTCCAGTCATAGGTAACTATTCTACTAATCAAGTGGAACCTGTGTAAGCTCCTATGGTCCATTCATAACCTCCTCACAACCATCGTTTTTTAGGCAAATGGGAGTCAATGATCAGAGTTCCACCATTTCAAGGAAGCAGTTGAGAGATGGGTGGTAAAGTAGAAAATCTTCTGACTGACAGGTGAATGCCAGGCCCGGTGGGTAACCCATGCAACACTTTGCCGAAGCAGTGCGTGCAAGCGTTTACCACAGAAGTTGGGTGTGCACACTGGGTTGGCCATATATGGTGGGTTGGGTACAGGACCTGTCTGGAGGCTGCACAGAGCTGGTTTTGCTGCATATAGGTTATTGGATACTAGATCCATCCTAACAGTTAACACCCCTAGCAGACCCTGAAACATATAACCAAAATCCCCCTTCACATATACTAGAAACAATAAAGTGGGTTGTAGTTATCAGAAGGCAGGCCAACTGGCTTCGTCAGGGTTTCACCACATTAATATAAGCAGACATATTTCAAAATGAGTAAATGTAACACCATTTAAAAGTGCTATGGATAGTGCCATCTTCCAATGACATTCAGTAGAACAGATAATCTCTCACTGTTAACCTTGTGATTGTCAATAAAACATTTCAATGACTTTCATTAACACGTAATGACTCATAATATCTTTTTTTGCTGTCAGTAAAGTGTTTTACTGTCAATAAAACATGTACATAATAGTTTTTTCTACTTATATCATGTTGCAAATACAGTCTAAGAAGCCACCAACAGGAGCCAACCACAACCCAAAACTTCCATGCGAAAGCACCAGCTCCAGGAGTGCTTAAAAGATTGATTATCTCTCCCGGGGTCATCATTTTGATCCCTTGAGAGACTTTTGGTGGCCATTTAACATAGCATTTGGCCTCCAATAGGGGCTGCTAAACTCTTGGCAGCCCCCAAAAGGCTTCTGGACCTCTCCTTTCCCAATTGACCCTAAGTTATGAAGGTTTAGGGGCGATCCCCAAATCACACTGCTATGCTTCTCAATTTAGTTTTTGTATAAGGGGGCTCGGTGCTACAACTTTAAATATGGGCCCGGGTGTCCCTACTACTCCATGGAGAACCAGGGTCTCTGGCTGCCCTAGGCCATGCAATAAGCCCAAGCCCACACAGCCTAGCTGGCTTCCCACTGTGACAACACTGTACAGTGATGGCACGGGAGTTGGCTTCCTCATTCTGCCAGCTGCTTCAGTGCGGGTGAGGTGCTGGCTGCTGTTCACTCCCTACCCACCCCAGACACAGGCACAGGGGGTGGAGGAGACACACCACCTTGCCGCTTGGGTGATGGGGGTCCGTGGGGGTAAATACAATAGCAGGGATGGTGATCCATGCATGCCCCTTTCCGATATCACTTTCCACTTATCAGTCTCCTAAACATCTGGGAAGATGGAGGAGTCCTAGGTCACCATTTATGATCGTAAAATGAGGGGGAGGGGGTTCATTTGCATCCCACACCATTTCCTTGCTGCTTCAGGAGATGTGATTATCGGGACATTTCCTGGGCACAGCACAAATACACCATGTGCACCTCATTACAGACTGAGTTTTTTCCTGTGTTTTCTTGGCCAAGTGGGCCATTTGGCACACTTTTGGTCTCCTTTGTATGTTGTGACACACTGTAGCCACCAGAAGCTGTCTCCTCAGGCCGCCTGCCTCCCATGTGGAACCAGAGGACATGGTGTGCCATACCCTGGCCCTTATTTGGCCTTTCATTTTTTTCAGGAGTCTTGTAATGGGTGCCACAATATATTCTCCAAATTGTGGTATTGTGGCCAGCCAGTCAGGCTCTACCCATCCACCTTGAATGGGCCAATCAGATCGGATCTGGACACCAACGGTCTGGATATCTTTACCCTTTTCCTTCTACAGTATATATATATATATATATATATATATATATATATATTCACTGAAAAAACCATAGGTTTCACACCAGTTATAGTTAGGAATTAGCATTTAAAAAACCTATTAAATTCACTGAAAAAACCATAGGTTTCACACCAGTTATAGTTAGCTGGAAATTTTACTGATATAAAACCATTGAAATTCCCACGTTATAGTTAGTCGGACTCACTATAACTTGCGCGTGCAATGCACTGCTGATGACATCACATATTACATCACTCATGACATGGTCAGTGACATCACTCATGACATCACTGATGACACCATCCAGTGAATATGTGTCTTTCTGAAAAATAAATATTAGTGAGTTATGTTTAAATATTTAAATACATTTATTAGTGTTTCACTTTATGTATAAGTGGCTACATGTGTTGGTAAGTAGCTACATGCGTATGTATATGGGTTATTTGATATTTTTATTAGTATCAGTATGAGTGTCTATATAGTTTGGTGGAGGTATTACTTAGCACATAGATGCATGAGTGACTGACTCTTTGTTTGTATGTGTTTTGAAGACAGCATATGTACAGGACTGTATGGGTGGATGAGTGTCTATATGTGTTTGTTAGTGAGTGAATGACTGTCTCACTAGTGTCTTTATCAGTAACTACATATGTTTTAATCTAGTATATATGAATATTGATGTATATAAGTGAGTATATGTGAGAGTAAGAGATTGTAAGATTTCCTGTTTAAATAAGTATGTGTTTCTATAAGTGATTGTTTAAGAGAATAAATATGTGTAATTTTCAATAGAAGTAAGGTGGAAGTGTGTGTATAACTCTATATTCAAATAAATCGTTGTTCAATAGTTTATTTGCACGTGTGAATATGTGTGTGAGTAACTTTTGGATGAATGTCGGTGTGTAACAGGATGTATAGGTGTATCACTTCATATGATGAGTGAGTATATGTATGAGTGACTATATAGAACTGTTGGTGAATGAGTGAATGTGTATATAGATAGTGGAATTACTGAATTGCTTGTTGTAACTGATATAGGTATCTCCTTTTTTAATTTAAATTTCAGTTTCTATTTTTGAATATGTGTCTCAAGGGTTACATTATAGTGAAAGGAGGTCTGTCAATATGTCACAAGGATGGTGTCATGAGTGATGTCACTGACCATGTCATGAGTGATGTAATATGTGATGTCATCAGCAGTGCATTGCACGCGCAAGTTATAGTGAGTCCGACTAACTATAACGTGGGAATTTCAATGGTTTTATATCAGTAAAATTTCCAGCTAACTATAACTGGTGTGAAACCTATGGTTTTTTCAGTGAATTTAATAGGTTTTTTAAATGCTAATTCCTAACTATAACTGGTGTGAAACCTATGGTTTTTTCAGTGAATTTCAAAGTTTTTTTTAATGCTAATTCCTAACTATAAGTTTCACTTTATAAATAAGACTGTTAGCACTCTAGTTGTTCTTTTTAACACTCTGGTACATTCTCTCATTGGGCTACAGTTGGGCTACATCTAGTTGAATTTTGGGCTACATTTTCAATTTTTGATCTCTGGTGGCCATCTTTGGGCTACATTGGGCTACTTTGGGCTACATTTGGGCTACATTTTGGCTCTAACATATATTAAGCCCAATGTAGCACAATACATATTTTTCTAAAGTTAATGTTTTTTACAAACCACTTCAGAATAGGGCTACCTGTCCCTACAATTATCCCAATTTTTTTTTTTTTAATTATTTTGGGGAGCGCTCCCGGAGCGCGCCCCGGGGAGCGCCCCGAAAAGCGTATTTTTACAAAGCGCCCCGGGGCGCGCTCCGGGGAGCGCCCCGTGAGCGCCAATATCGCAAACGAAAACATGATCGTGACGTATCGCGTAGCCGCGACCGCGTGATACGCACGGCGTAAGCGCACCCGGAAGTACTCGAGCGAATACGATCGCACAACGTAAACTTCTGACGCGCTTACGCTGCGCGACCCGGGGCGCGCCCCGGGCGCGTAGCGTAAGCGCGTCGGGTCATGTGAGCAGAAAATAACACTTTTCATTGGTTCATAACAGTTTTGGTTTCATAATGATGAAGCCCCTGGTCTTGTGACCTGAAAATAACACTTCTCATTGGTTCAGGACAGTTTTTTTTTCTAAATGATGAAAGACCCCACCTTTTTTCCTTATTCTGACTTTGTCCTTTGACTGAGGAAGACCTGTTTGTTGCTCTGTCTACTTTTTTGCTCTAAATAATGGCTTCATTAGTAGCATCAGCTGGTGCATCTGCCCCACCACCACCACCACAACAACCAAGAGGACCAGCTCCAAATTATATTGGTGGTCAAGAACAGGAGGAGGAAGAGGAAGAGGAAGAGGAGGAGGGGAGAAGAAGATGGCTGCCTGAAGAAAACACACCTTATAAACCCAAACCACACTTCATTTGGCAGTTTTTTTCAATTCCAGAGGGGAAAAAAAAGGTGAATGCGCCCAAAGTCACTTGCCTCATCTGCAATGATGAACTTTCACGGGGCAACCCAAATAAGAAATATTCTTTTGGTAACTATACCATGATTCGGCACATGACAAGAAAGCATCCAAACAACTACTCTCGTGCAGAGTTCCGGGAACTGGCCAGTAACCTCCCCCATTCATCAAGGACCCCCTCCCAAAGAAACCAACCCACTTCCTCGGAACCAGAAACATCCGAGGTGATGCCTTGCATTCAGCCGAGATTTGCTGATTTTAAAATTACTTGCACTGCTTGTGGCAAGCTTATCTCCTATGGGGAACAAAGTGTGAAACTCATCGTCCTTGCAGGTGATAATCACAAGTGCCCCAAAAAGAAGTAATTTTTTGGGTTTTTTGTTTTTTTGCTCCAGTTGAGCCAGTTTCAATTCCCTTTTTTTGTTTCTCCCCCCCAAAAAATACAAAAAAATATATAAAACTGTTTTGAAAAGCCAAAAAAAGTTCAAAAAGTTCAAAAAACACAAAAAAAATATAAAACAACAAAAAGAAGAAAAAAAAAAGTTCTTTTTAGAACTACCTCCAATTTCTAAATCAAAACTTCATTTTTTAAACACTCTGTCACCTTTTTTCATCATAGTGCGCTCCCAGGGCCGCTCCCCGGTGCGCGCACCGTGCGCTTCCCCCGCGCAAAACGAAAAAAAAAAAAATATTTTAAATGCCCCGCGGGGCCCTTTTATAGCCCCCACATCAAACCTAGGGGGTCAAAGGGGTCTATCCCTGACGCCTTATGGTCAGTTCCCACTTTGTTTTAGCCACCTCTTATGTCTCGATTTTACCGAGACACAAGATGGCGACCGCTCTGGACTGTTTGGAATGTTTACAGACACCCGAGAGCCAATCAGCTTTTCATGCGCACCTCGCGTGGCGCGCCTGGAGCGCTCTCCGGTGCGCGCACCGGTGCGCTGCTATAGATATATATATTTTTTTGAACCTAAATTACTCAAAATCCACTGGAGCACATATCTTGAGACATAGCAAAGGCACATCGGGCTACCAGTCCCTACAATTTTGCCAAGTTTGGTGTAAATCCATTCAGCCGTTCGGGCTAAAAGTGAAATCGACCGCCCTATGGAAATTAACATGGGGAAAACGCGTTTTGGGACCCCCCTTTTATCTCGGCCCCCGCTTGACGAATCCCCCCCAAACTTTCAAGGAAGGACCGGAGCTCGACGAGGCCATTTTCAGGAAATTTTCAGGCAGATTCGTCAACCGGTGCCAAAGTTATTCCAAATAGAATTTTGAGATTTAACATTGAAAAAAATCCTAACTATAACTACCTACTGGCGACCGCCAGTAGGTAATATATATATATATATATATATATATATATATATATATATATATACATTTTAAACTGAAAAATACACTGAAATTCCACCAATTATAGTTATTTTAGGGCCCAAGTTATGGTTACTAGAGACAACAAAAACTGGTGAATTTCAGTGGATTGTTTTTAGTTTAAAACTTTATGTTGTCACTGAAATTTTCACCAAAATATAACATCACGTTAACCTTTGTTTTTTTCCCAGTGAATTTCTAAGTGTTTTTTAACTGTAAAGTAAGATATAATTTAAATTCCTAACTGTAACGTCACTTAATCCTTTGTTTTTTAATGAATTTCCAGTTTTTTTTTACATAAAGCAATATTTTATTAGCATACATAGCCCCAACTCCATGCTGTGCGCAGTCTACACCTGTACGCCCACCTCCACTCATAACATAATATGGCAGAGGGGGCTTGGTTTTTCACCTCCAGTAAGGGTATCAGAGTAGAGCTGCATGCCCCCTCTTAAAAAAAGTCCCAAAGTCCCCGGTCCCGTAGTCTTTGTGGAGGGGGCTGTGTACCCCTTCTTCTTTTTTATTTATGCCATGCCCCAAGAGATGGGGTCCTTGGAGCCTTGACCGGCTCGGGAAGGGGGGGCTGTGTGCCTGCCTCCCCTTCAATTTTTATGCTGGGCCTCGGGGGATTGAGTCCCTGGACCTTGATCAGCTCGGGGAGGGATGAAATGATACATTTAAGGTATAACTATAACTTTTGAATTTCTAATGTTTGCATAGTTTACATTTTTCTATATAGAAAGACTAAATAACTTTTCCTAACTACAACTAAGCTTCACCCTTTGTCCTTTTCATTGATTTTCAATGGTTTTCTTTTTCAATAAAAAGTGCTCGAAATCGTAGAGTGTAGTGTTGTCAAGTGTAGTGTTGTTAAGTGGAGTGTCGTAGAATACAAGGGAGGAGAGTGTCATAGAGTGTAGTGCCGTACAGTGGAGTGTCATAAAGTAGAGTGGAGTGGAGTAGAGCAGAGTGGTGTAGTGTAGAGTGCAGTAAAGTGTCGTGGAGTGGTGTGGTGTGTTCTAGAGTAGAGTGGAGTGGAGTGTCATAGAGTGGAGTGTGGTGTTGTAGAGTGGAGTGGTGTGCGCTACTATAGCGTTGAGTGGTGTAGAGCGGAGTGGAGTGTTGTAGAGTACAGTGGAGTGGTGTGTCATAGAGTGGCGTGTCATAGAGTTTCTTAGAGTGCAGGGATGCAGATTGGAATGGGGTGGAGTGCAGTGACATGTCATGGAGTGCTGTGCATTGAGTGGAGTGTCATACAGTGGAGAGGTGTGTCATACAGTGGAGGGTCATGTTGGAAAGTGGATTGGTGTAGAGTGGACTGGAGTGGTGTCTCGAGAAGTAAAGTGGAGTGGTGCATCATAGAGTGGTGTATTGAGCACTATGTAACAGTAGAGTGGTGTAGCACGGAGTGGTTTAGAGTGGTGAAGTGAAGTAGAGTCAAGAAGTGTGCCATAAAGTACAGTGGAGTAAAATGGCATAAAGGGATTTGTGTAGCATGTCATACAGTGGAGTTCAGTGTCGTACAGTGGCACAGAAAGGAATACAATATTGTAGAGTGGAGGGGCATAGAGTTGAGTGAAGTAGAAGGGATACAGCAAAGCAGAGTGGAACAGAGTGGAATGGCATGTTCTACAGTAGAGTAGAGTGGTGTGCCATACTGTGGCATGTGATACATTGTCTTAGAGTAGAAGGGCATAGAGTGTAGTGGTGTATAGTGTTATAGCATGTTGCAGAGTGGACTGGTGTGTCTTAGAGTGGAGTGGCGTAGAATATCAAAGTATGGATTAGAGTGCCATAGAGTGTAGTGGCTTGTCATAGAGTTGAGTGGCATGTGGTAGAGTGGAGTGCAGTGGCATGTCAACAAGTGTCGCAAAGTGTATTAGAAGGGCGTAGTGTGTAGGCCCATAGAGTGGGGTAAATTGTTGTAGAGTGCAGTGGTGTACAGTGGAGTGGCATGTTGTAAAGTAGAGTGGCATGTCGTACAGAGTCGTAGAGTGGAGATCATTGACATGAAGTGGAGGGGCATAGAGTGGAGTAGAGTTTTGTACAGTGGAGTGGCATGTCGCGGAGCAGAGTGGAGTGGTGTGTCATAGAGTGGTGTGTTGTACAGTGTGGTAGATTGGAGATGCGTAGAGTGGACTGACAGAGAGTGAAGTAGTTGAGAAGAGTGTATTAGTGTGTTGTACAGTAGAATGGAGTAAAGTACAGTAGAGTGGCATAGGGGAAGTCATGTAGATTGCCATAGACTGGAGTGCAGTGTCATAGAGTGGCATAGAGTGCAGTAAACTGTCATAGCGTGGAGGGGAGTTGAGTGGAGTGCCATAGAGTGCAGTGTAATAGATCGGAGCGTCATAAAGTTTTGCACAGTTTTGTGACCTAGAGTATTGTGGCGTACAGTGTCATGGAGTGCAGTGTGGTAGCATACAGCTGAGAGGCATAGATTGGAGTGGTGTAGAGTGATGTGGCATTCAGTGAAGTGGGTAGGGTGGAGTGGCATACAGTGGGGTAGCGTGTCACAGAGTAGATTGTAGTGGCATAGAGTGTAGTGGCATGTCATAGAGATTAGTAGAGTGGGGTGTCATAGAGTGGTATGCCATTGAGTGTCTTAGAGTGGAGAGGCTTAAAGTAGAGTGCCGTAGAGAGGAATGTCATGTCGTAAAGTGGAGTGACATATCATACAGTGAAGTGGCATCTCGCAAAGTGGACTAGCATGGAGCGCCGTGGAGTGTCATACAGTGCACTGACATATGGCACAGTGGAGTGGTGTGTCATAGGGTGGAGTGGTATGCCAGTAAAGAAAGTACATTGGAGTGGCCTACATTTCAGTTGCATTGAACAGTGCTGTCTCATCTAGTGTCATGCCTTAGAGTGTCGTTGTGAAGATTGGAGTGGTGTACAATGGAGTGGCATACATTGAGTGGCGTAGAGGGATGTACAATTGAGTGGCGTGCCATACAGTGCAGTGGCATATCATAGAGTGGAGTGTTGTAGAGTGGAGTGGAGCTTCGTAGAGTGGAGAGGTGTGTTGTAGACTGAAGGGGATGTCATACTGTGGAGTGGCGTGTCATGCAGTGGAGTAGAGTGAAGTACAGTGGAGGGGTATAGGGCCAGATGTACAACAGTTTTTATCAGTCGCAAATGGAAGATCGGCCCATTTTGCAACCGCTAAAGAGGGTGGCGGTATGTAAAAACCCTACTTTGAGAGTTGGTAACCAATTACTGACTCACAAAATAAGGTTTGTGAGTCACTATTAGGGAGCAGCGTGCCAAGGGCAACCTTTCCTAATAGTGAGTTGCACTGATATGTACCACTGTTTTGCGACCGCAATCGCGGTCGCAAAATACTTGCAGTTCACCACATACTTTAAGTAGGTGGTTAACCACTCTCTAACAGGAAGGGGTCTCCAAAGGACCTCTTCCCCTTTATGAAGGGATGCAAACATATTTTTAAGAGATGGCAGTGGTCCCACAGACTACTCTTAAAAAATGAAACAGAAACATTTCATTTTTCTTTTTTAAATGCATACCATTTTCCTTAAAGGAAAATGGACTGCATTCGGAAAAAACTGCTTTATTTAAAAAGCAATCACAGACATGGTGGTCTGCTGACCCCAGCAGCAAGCCACCATCCCTGTGAGTGCTGGCCATTCCCAATGGGTCGCAAATTGTGACCTGTCATTTGTGACCCAATTAGGAATCGCAAACAGTGTCTAAGACACTGTTGTACATTCCATATTGCGAGTCGCAAATTGTGAGTCACAAAACGCCGCAATTCTTGACTCACAAAATCGAATGGTCATACATGTGGCCCACAGAGTGGAGTAGGGTGTTGTAGAGTGGAGTGCGCAAAGTGGTGTAGAGTGGAGTGCCATACAGTGGTATACAGTGGCATGGCATACAATGGAGTACTGCAGTACAGTTGAGTATAGCATAGTAGTATGTCATAGACAAGAGTGAAGTAAAGTGGCATGGATTGGCATCAAGGGAGTTGCGTAGAGTATTGTATAGTGGAATACAGTGTCACAGAGTGGCATGGAGTACTGTAGAGAGTGGCATGTAGTGGAGTAAAGTGTCATAGAGTGGAAAAGCATAAAGTGTTGCAGAGTGGAGCACAGTGTTGTAGAGTGGCATAGAGTGTGGTGGCATATCGTACAGTGGAGTTGTGTGTAGAAGAGTGAAGTGGCATTTCATAGAGTAGAGTGACATTGGAGAGTCATAGAGTGAAGTACAGTGTCGTAGTGTAAAGTGAAGTGGCATGTCGTAGAGTGGAGTAGCATGTCATAGAATGGAGAAATATGTTGTAGAGTGGAGTGGCATGTCATACAGTGTCATAGAGTGGAGTACAGTACAATACAGTATAGGGGTATAGAGTGGAATAGAATGTTGTGGAGGGGCATGGAGTGTAGTGGTGTGTGGTACAGTAGAGGAGTGGCATGTCATAGTGTGACATGTCATACACTGTCTGCAAGTGGAGGTGCATAGATTGGAGTGGTGTAGAGTGAAATGGGATACCGTAGAGTGGAGTAGCATAGAGAAGAGTGACATGACATAGACTAGAGTGTTGTGTGGTAGATTGGGGTGGCGTGTCATAAAATGGAGTGGTGTGGAGTGGACTGTCATTGAGTAAAGTGGCATTTTGTACAGTGCACTTGCATAGAGTGGCATGGTGTCGTGTAGAATGAAGTGGTGAGTCTTAAAGTGGTGCATGGTACAGTGTCTTAGAGGGGAGGGATTTAGAATGGAGTTGCATACTGTGAACTGGGATACCATAGTGTGGAGTGGCGTGAAGTGGAGTGGTATGTCATAGAGTTGAGTGGCATGTGGTAGGGTGGAGTGGAGTGCTGCAGAGTGGAGTGGTGTGACGTACAGTGGATTGGCGTGAAGTGTAATAGAGTGGAGTGGCATGCCATAGAGTGGAGTGACATGTTACAGAGTTAATCGGAATGTTGTACAGTCAAACGGAGTGTTGTGTCTTGTCATTGAGTGTAGTTTAAGGAGATGCAATGAGAACATTGCTGAACCGATATAGACATTTTGCAGAAGCATAGATTATTATATTTATATCAAATGTTTGCATACTACCTCACTAGAAACTAGAAAGTCCGGTTGTAGTTACAGAAACCAAAAAATTTAAATATGTAACAAATTCTGCTTGTGAAATATAGTGTAGAACATGTACATTTCATTTTTTTAACACATATTTTTTTTTTGTAAGTACCATAGTACTTTTTTTCTGTAAATGAAAATACACTGGAGTGTACCATATTTGTGAAAAATAGTGTACTGAAATGTATTTTTAATGTTTTCACATTTTATTAGTATTTTTTTAAATGTAAGTACCACTGTACTTTCTAAGTAGTGTTGTGGTACTACATAAACATGAAAAAAAAATATAGAGTAATGAAACTTTTCCCAACCTTTACATTCTAACCTAAAGTGACAGATATCCCATTTGCTGAAAAATGAACCCCAATAGGTCCTATGGAAATTATATATCGGCGGAAAGGATCTCCATCACAGTTGTGATGGAGTAACCCATCTGATGAGATCTAAATGGGGCCGGAAGAGTGGGCTAAACATGTTGTTTGAGGGACAAAGTCCCCTTGGCTGCAAAGGGTCCTTGGGGGCCCAGAAGCCCTACTGCTACGTCCAGTAAGTCTGACACAGCAGGATTCCTGAGAGATGGTCGGACGCCCCGCCCCCCATTCTCCACCACTTGGTAAACGTGACTACTAGTTAAAAAGCCAAAGAAATTAATTAAAAAAACCAAAGGTTACCGGGACGTTATAGTTAGGAAATTAAATTTGGAAAACCTTAGAAAGTCACTTAAAAAACCAAAAGGTTACAAGGTCGTATAGTTAGGAAATAGAATTTAAAAAGCCTTAGAAATTTCGTGAAAAAGACTCACAGTTATAGGGATGTTATTGTTAGGCTCAGATTTCACTTGTACAAAACCAGTGGAACTCAGCAGTTATAGCTACCTGAGCTAACTTTAACTTATGCCCCGCAATCCACTGCTAGTGACCTCACATATTACATCACTCATGAAATGGATGGAGAAATGGCTATGGTAGGCAAAGATAGCATGACAAAAACGTTGTGCACTGGCCTGCAGGAGCAGGTTACTGGCAGTGCAAGACCATTTTCTGTCTGCAGAAGGCTAACCAGGAATTGGGTGTTTGTATACAAGGAATCGGGAGGTGGGAGACAAGACTTGAAATCAGTAGTCTCCCGTTTGAATCAGGAGTGTTGGCATGTATGGTTTTGCTTCATTCCAGCTGACTTCAGATGCCTAAATAGCAACAGACCCAATTCAAGCATAAGGCTTCTTATTTTTAAAGAGAAAAATGGCTTTATAATAGCAGTCTGCAGACTAACATTGCTTCCATTTCAACAGAAGTTAATGAGGAAATTGCATTTCCAAATTTCTTTTTTCAAAATCTCCTACTTTCGTGGTCTAAAATTTTGGTATGTATGAAGGTGTGCCACACTTTTCTAATAAATACATAAAGTTAGTGTTCTAATTGTTTATTAGAACACTGTTGAGAGGAATGTGGAAGGGACATGGATTTGGACAATTGAGGGCAAGAGGGAGGTGGCAGGGCAGGCAGCAGGGGTAGGAGCACCACAATAGACCACAAAGTGCTTGCAGTGGAGCAGTGGCAACACAACAGTCAATGGAGGGCCGGAATTAGAAGCAAGGAGCATGCACAAAGAAAATAGAGGGCTGGTAGGGAGGCCAGGGGCAGCAAGCTGACCAAGCAGGGCAGGAGGCAATGGCAGTTGCAGCACAACAGAACATGTAGAGCAATAGGTAGGGGACGTGGAAATTGTTCATTAACAATAGAGGGGAGTCAAGGGCTGAATGCTGAACATGCAAGGCAGGCACAAGGGGCAGAAGCAGTGCAATGGAACAAGGAGGTCAGAAAGGAGGGGGCAGGGGCAATCCAATGGCCCGTGGAAGGTAGGAGGGAAGTGATATGGGACATATTGCTCATTTTGCCCTGAATAAGAGAAGGTGATATAAATCATTTGTCGTCACTGAAACGTGCGTATGCCAGTCATCACACATCTGGGAATACTCCCCAAGAACCAAATCAAGAGAAGAACTAATCGAAAACAAATGTGATGGATGTATAAACATCTAAACCCTGATTTTGAAAACTATGATGGATAGGTCTAGTGAGCAGGATTCCATTTCAAATGTGTTATTATTGTGTTTCATCTATGTGGTATGATGATGGTATGTGTGAGAAGAATGCAAGGTGAGAATGGAAGGATGATGGTGTGAAAATCTTTGTTTTTTGGGGGTCACTATAAATTGTATCGAAACTGAAAGATTCCAATCTAGGTTTCTTTTCAATTGAAATGTTATATATTTGTCTCTCCTTTGTAATTGTTTTTCTGAGTACACGAGTCTAATAAAAATGTATACAAAAGTATATGAAAATGCAGAAAACTAAAAAATATATTTTTGATAAATAAAACTGGAAAGAATTTAATTTCTGTGCTAAGATTTTGTTCTCTTGGGGAAATATCTACTTTAAGTAATACCATTGTATAAATTAGATAGGCCAGATTGTTTGTATTGCGTAATAAGAACTTACCTTTCATTAACAAAAAAAACTAGAAACTCACTGAGAAAAACAAAGGTTAAAGTAACATTATAGTTAGGTTTTGACATTAGTAAAGAACTAATGGTTAAAAACTAAAAAATCACTGAAGTTTGCCAGTTATAGGTCAATGTGCAGACTATAACTTGTGCCCTGCCATGCACTGCTTATGACTTCACAAACAAAATCACTCATAACATACTAAATGACATCATTGATGACATCACTGATGACATCATCTAATGAATGCAAAATGTTGCTATACTTAAGATTGTACATGTACACATATTACTTGCAATACTTTGTATTTAATCTTGATATATGTAATTGTACATTTTCTTTCAATTGGTTTGTACAATTGGTATTTATGGATACCAGTGAATTTCATTCCACCCCTGTGACTTGTCCACTCCTTTAGTCACAGACTGATTATCATACTTTCTTAGAGCGCAGGTCACAAAAAAAAGTCAAATTCAATTTGGCGCCTGCCATTTCGGTCAAATCGTGTTACACAGTGAATACACCCCTTGATGCGTCAGTGCCACAATGGGGTTTTGGGGGGGCGACTGACAGGAGGGAGGTTCCCCTTTGAGCTTATTGGGGGAGTTGGAGCAGACTGACAACTACAAACAGCGGTTGTGCTATGGTTGGGCTATTTTGCAGCCCATAAATATGGGGAATAAATGTTCGCCAGGCACCACTTTTGCATAGGTGACAATATGGCTGGTGACCACTAAAGAATACATTTTTGTGTGTTATTGTGTCAGTCAGGTGGAAATTGCAAACACAACAGGTGATGGACAGAATGTGGATCAATGTCACACATTCACCCCAGTCAAAAGATCTGGGCCCAAATCTATCGTTTTTTTGCACTCCACACCACCCTGGGTTAGACAATGGCGATATGCAAATCAGCTCTGACCCTGAGCCTCATGGGAACAGTCCAGTCCGAACTACAAAAGCCATGTCCTTCCCAGAACGGAATCAAGCATCCGAGGACCGGACCGGTTTCGAGGTAACACCTCTCATCAGCCCGGCTAGCTTGACTCCAGTGGTGTGGAGTGCCTAGGACCCACGTCTGGGCATCCCCAGCGCACTTATGTCGGAAATTGCAAACACAACAGGTGATGGACAGAATGTGGATCAATGTCACACATTCACCCCAGTCAAAAGATCTGGGCCCAAATCCATCGTTTATTTGCACTCCACACCACCCTGGGTTAGACAATGGCGATATGCAAATCAGCTCTGACCCTGAGCCTCATGGGAACAGTCCAGTCCGAACTACAAAAGCCATGTCCTTCCCAGAACGGAATCAAGCATCCAAGGACCGGACCGGTTTCGAGGTAACACCTCTCATCAGCCCGGCTAGCTTGACTCCAGTGGTGTGGAGTGCCTGGGACCCACGTCTGGGCATCCCCAGCGCCCTTATGGCGGAAATTGCAAACACAACAGGTGATGGACAGAATGTGGATCAATGTCACACATTCACCCCAGTCAAAAGATCTGGGCCCAAACCCATCGTTTTTTTGCACTCCACACCACCCTGGGTTAGACAATGGCGATATGCAAATCAGCTCTGACCCTGAGCCTCATGGGAACAGTCCAGTCCGAACTACAAAAGCCATGTCCTTCCCAGAACGGAATCAAGCATCCGAGGACCGGACCGGTTTCGAGGTAACACCTCTCATCAGCCCGGCTTGCTTGACTCCAGTGGTGTGGAGTGCCTGGGACCCACGTCTGGGCATCCCCAGCACACTTATGGCGGAAATTGCAAACACAACAGGTGATGGACAGAATGTGGATCAATGTCACACATTCACCCCAGTCAAAAGCTCTGGGCCCAAATCCATCGTTGGGCCAGGCATCCTGCTGCTTGAAAAAGCAGGCCGACTAGACCTCCTGATGGGAAACATCCTTCACCCCACATGCGTTAGAACGCATGTCATTACCCCCCATTTTTTACACTGCTAAATCTTTTACAACGCAGGGCTTTACATTGCAAACTATTGCAACATATTCCCCAAAGTAACGCCCTGTGAAGTTAGAATAGTAAATTGTGTTGCAATGGGGAATGCGTTGTAATGGATTGCGTTGTAAAGTCCTACGTTGTAAAAGATTTTGCAGTGTAAAAATTGCGGAGTAATGGCACACTGAGTAAAAGTGTGCGGGGTAAAGTGTTCTCTATATACAAATCCTCTGCACACGTTACAGGGGATTACACCTCAAATTCTTCAGGGCTAAGGGAATACATAAATAGGTACGTGTTCATGTATGCAATGGTAGTAAGAACACTTTACTTTTCAAAATATTGACAAAGTGACTTCCGTGACTTGTGTGAATTTAAAAATAGTGAATAGAACTTTGTGGAAATCCATGTGAAACTGTTGTCGTACATGCTTCTTGTACAACTTCTTTGTGCATCCATATACTAATGGAGGAAAGAAAGAACAGGCAAAGCCCCCAATTGTTTATGTTATCGCTATAAAACATACTGGTGCAGTTGGTGTTTGAGACTCCCTTATAGGAGTAATCCTGTGGTTGGCAAGGTGCGTGCATGCACTCAACCTATTTCATTTTATAATTAACTTTGTTATATTTGTGGTAAAGTAATGCTCCCTCATGCTGTCACTAAATAGTAGCTACATGCTGACTATATTATGTAATCAAACATGCATAAAAGAACGTATTTTGTTATAATACGATACATGAGGTCAGTCTCTAAGTAACAAAAAAGGGCACATCAGCTAAAGAGTGGCAGTCGGTACATTCTAATAAGGTGTACTAGGTACCATGAAGGATTCCCTACCTTAGTTCTGGTGATAATTCCAACCCGGAAGGGGTTCCTATAAGTTCTGCTCCTGGAGAGGTAGACTAATTAGTCTTGTGTTCAGAAAGCTAAATATGCTCCCACATGTAAAGGAGTGTCTTTGAGAAGAGCTGCCCCATCCTAAGGTAAAATTAACATTGTATTACATGTTATCCCTTACTCCTCTGTCCCGTATTTTGACTCTAGTAAGTCAGTTTTATCATTCCTTACTGGTAGTGTTACGTAGAACCCTTCAGCTCTCCAGGCCTTGGCGTGTTCGCCGTGCAAATCAGCAGTCTGCAGCCAGCCACCCTGGCGATGTCTTAAATAATGAAGCATGAGGGTGGACTAAACCGGTACTGAACCCATTTCTTGCACCATCTTGGAATGGTGTATCGGGACCCCCGGAGCACTAGAATCCCTGAACCCATCTTTGGCACCATTTTGGAGTGTTGTATCTGGACCCCAGGGGCACTGGAATCACTATTGTCGTGAAGTAGTGGAAAGTCGGTGGCAACGGGCTGGTTGAGAGTCTATGAGATTAAACGCTATCTGCTAGTAAACTGTATCTGCAGGGGCACATGGCAGCATTGCGGTGCACTACCATCAAAGTGTAACATTTGTGGCAACGTGCATGAAGTGTTTATGCATAAGTACATCCTTGTAAGAAATGTCTATTGATATTCAAGAGCTATGTCGTTCTGACCAGAACTAATCAACATGATAGGGTGTTTTTTGACATGTGACGTGTGACAATTTGATAGTAAATTTCGTGACAACACTGGGTGAACCTCATATTTAACTATAAATTCTTAGACTTTTTACGGACAGTGTAAGTCGGTCTCAATTCTGGCTAGTATCTGATCCAAAGCATTTTAGGAAGCGTAATGCAATGTGAATGAGAATTCTGTGACATAGCTAGGTGGGCTAGGTGAGGACAGTAGCATTTAATCTCAGTTCCTTATTGTACATAGTCTACAACATGTTAAGTCTCGAGGTCTCAATTCCTCACTGTAAATAGTCTGAATTAAACTGACCTCAGGTATCAAGTTCAAGCAAGCTTTATTCGACAATTGTCATAAAAGCACAATACATGCATTTGGTCATAAAAAAAAGAAATGTGTTCCCATGCTTAAAAAGAAAGTCTATAACATTACTCAATAAAAACTTCATAGTTTAAAAGTGCAGATGCAATAGTTTCATGGCAAATATAATACAGAAACAGGATATGAAAAAGCCATATCTTTCCAAATCCCCCGCTGATCATTTTGCTCCTTAGAGTCCAAGACCACCCAAGGAACTTTGCCACTGATATGTAAACAAAAGGAATGGTACTTGTGCAGATGATTCTAAATGCTAACACACCACTCCTGGTGCCTAGTAGCTTACATATAGGTCACAGCCATACCCTGCGCAGAGTAGAGTATGCAGTGGACACCCAAATAATATACGAGTACCTGATTCCATGGATGCCGGGCAACAGGGACAGATGGCTGTTCCGCCTTGGGACAACCTCAATGGAAATACTCTAGTTGGCAAACTTCCAATTCTAAGCTGAAAGTAGAGCTTTCTATCAAGTGGCGTGGTTATGTCATCCCAATATGCTTCTAGGCCAATCACATCTTTAAAATCTAAGAAAATCCCTGTGAGCAAAAGTGGGGCACTTGTCCTAAAAGTCTTAAATGTAACCATCTCCCAATATTTATCCTTGAGAACCCTCTTAGATGGAAAACTAGTGTTAAGGGGGTCCTCCCAGAGTGCTTGCATTCCAAATTCTCCAAGACTGCCCCTAATGCCAGATAACCATTTGATTTTATGGTAGGTGTCACACTTCATAATGTCCATAAGGCTTGTGGCATATGTTCTTAATTCAGGAGTTGTCCACAGGCACCTCCAGTATAGTACCAGACTCATATTTGCAATAAAATTAATTGGCCTCATTCTTAAATCATAAAAGAGGGGACACATGGGAGTATTCTGGGGTAAATTAATAAGATTACGAAGGAACTTGTTTTCAGATACAGACATTTTTGTTAAATTCTCAAATCCCCAAATCTCAGCACCATAGAGGGCTGAACTAACCACCTTCTCGTCATAGACTCGGAGGACTGGAACAATTGGCTTGGTAAAAGATTTTTCATGCTCAGAGCACAAGGCTCCAGCCAATTGGCGATGTTTAAGCGTTGCCAACTCTGTCTGCTGGTTCCAATGTAAGTCGTGTTGAATGTTTACACCCAGATGGCTAAATGCCCTCACTTGTTCAAGCGGTAAATTATTCATAAAACGTTTCCCTTAAAAGTTTTATGCTGATTAAAAGTCATGAATTTGGATTTTAGTACATTTACTTCAAGGCCTGGTGTGGTGCAGAAGTCTTCAAAAATGATTAGAGCTTTCTGCAATCCACTTGGGGTCTTTGAAATAATAAGGGCATCATCTGTAAACATTAAAATGGGTTCTTTCACCCCAGCTAAAATTGGGGCGTCAATATTGGCTGTGATCATTAAGTTGGCTACGTTGTTCATATATAAAGAAAACAAGGTGGGATATAGGGCGCAGACCTGGCGTACCCCTCTCTCTACTGGAAACTGGCTTATAACCTTTCCAGGCAAACCCCACCTAATATGTACAAAATTGTGCTCATGGAGTCTCATGATTAATGTTAGAAGGGCACAAGGCATACCCAAGTCATGTAAGACCAACCACAATGTAGAGCGGGGAACAAGGTCAAAGGCTGTCCTTAAATCAATAAATGCAAAAACATCAATAAAGGCAGCATATAGACTACCCTTATCTAATTGCACTGTCTTCCAGTGAAACATTGCAAAATGTAATACTTGGTCAACAGTGCTAGTGCAAGCCCTAAATCCTGCCTGGAGATGCGATAGAATGTTCTGCTCTCGCTCCCAATCCTGTGTTTAGGATCATTTTACCTAAGATCTTCTTTTGCTGATCGGGCGGTAATTGCCAGGGAGTGACTTATCTCCCTTTTTGTAAACTGGTATTATTTCCACGCCGTTCCATGAGTCCGAGATAGGCGCTCCTTTAGCCACTGCATTTGCTAATAGCAGTATATACCTACCCTAAGAGTTTTTGTCATGCAAAAAGGTGTCTGCTGGGACAATGTCTATACCCGGTGCCCTGCCAACAACCACAGATTCCGGTGCAAGATTTAAGTCCCCAATGTTAAATGTCTCTTCCAAAAAGGGTATGTAGGTAGGTTGATCCCTTATACTTGGTGCCTGACCTTTTGCATATTGGGGTTTAAAATAGGCCACCCAGTCATCCTGGGAAACCCAGTTTTGGTTTTTTTCTGGTTGCCCACCACATCCCCACCTATTTATACCCCAGAAACACTTAGAATTTTTAGGGGCACTAGCTTCCTTAAGCTCTTGCCACCTCTGCTCATCCCAGGGACGTTTTAATTTATACATTACATTTTTATAATCAGTCCTTGCACAACGTACAGCACTACTAGGCCCTACTTTTATAGCCTGCCCCAAGGCAAGACGTGCTTGTCTGCATTCTTTATTATAGCAGCGTGGCAAATTATTGGGCAGTACCTTGCTTGTCTTATGTGGTCTAACAACGAAGCTTTTTAGTTGCTGAAAAAGCGTATCGTGAGGCCTGGTAAAAGACTCTAGATCTGGGCCGCTGCTAGGAATTATCCCCATCTCATTGGTTGCATGTGCTAGCTTACTGGAAATAAAATCTATATTCTCCTGGTTATCTACCATTTGCGCCCACTTCAGATGGCGCATATCGTTTGTAGGAACTATATTTGGGGAGATGATTCGTTGAATCCACTTTCAGGTTTGGTCAGCATCCAGTAGGATAGAAACATACATAGGGGGTTATGATCGCTCTCCAAGCGGTCAACAACCGGCATATCCTCTAGATGATTCCACAATCCAAGACTCACTAGGATATAATCTATTCTACTTTGGCACAAACCGCTCCTGTAGGTGCTTGCCCCCATCCTGTCCTTCGCGGTCCTACCTTTTGCTGCCCTAAGACCTTTATTTAAACAGATCATATTAATCTGGGTTACCACCTCGGTCCATCTTTTTATTGCCGCAAGTTCCAGTTTTGGATTACCCCATTGAGTATCTTATTCCTCTGAAAGGTACCAATCACAAGTTGACAAAGGCTCGAATATCACATTAAAATCACCGGCAACGATTATATGTGATTGTGTGGAATATCTTTCAAGGAGTTCTTCTAGGGCAGCTCTGGTCTCAGATTTCATACCCCCGTGCTCCTAGCATAGACATTATAAATATCCACAGGTTTAGCCTGCCTTTGTTTAATACTGACAATCTGGATGTCCCTATGGTTGGATGGGAGTATCTTCACACTAATTTCTAGGTCCTGTTTGATCCAAATGGTCAATCCCTCTGAGGGATGCCCTTTTGCGCCCTTCTCTGCGGGTATATTATAGTTTAAATACCCTGCAAAAAATTGTGGATCGAGAAGCCATGTTTCCTGGATAGGCAGATGTTCTGCAAGTTAATAAAGGTAGCCCATTCCGTGATTGATACTTTTGAGTTCAATCCTGCAACGTTCCAAGATAGGATTGAGCTGGTCCCTCTAGAATATCAGGGGATTTAGGGATCTCAATCACATTTGAACCACTTGTACAATTTCTTATCCTAGGGAATGAGAAACCTTCCAGTAACCATGGAATTACTAAAGTGCTGGTAATGTCTGAAACGGGAGCTACGTGCTGGCTCTCGCTTTGGACTATCTTGCCCTGGGATGGATCAGGTAGGTTACTTGACCCCACTAGTCGTTTCGTTTCGTTTCAAAAACTTTATTTCGATTTCATGTAGAAACCATAAAAGTATACATAGACAATTTTAAAAAGACATTTGAATTAATCAACTATAAAATCACAATACATGTTTACATAATTTTTTAAAACCAAATTCTATCAGTATCTATTTCTAATCACCAAAGCTGATCTAATAAAGTTTAAAACGGCATTACAAATACGTGCAGTTGACAAGGATAACAAGCAATCATACGCTTCTTTATAATAACGCGTTTCAAATGATTCTAATAATGGTTTAAGGAAAGTGTTTCTTGGCACTTTATACAAAGTGCAAAAAAGCAGAAGGTGGAGCCTTTCTCTTTTGACCATTTTGCCGATCTATCAGGCCAATGTTGGGGGCGTGAGGGTCTGAGTTGTATAGTAGAATAATCTGGGGAACAATTTCTAAACTCCAGTAAGACTAGGTTTTCAGCCATGGTCGCCTGCTTAAGTGTCACTTCGATACAATCAGTTGTCTCCCCTCGATGTGTAAGCCTATGTGCCCTAATAATATCTTCTCTGATCCCATCACCTCCATTCCCTTGCACTTCCATCCCATTTCCTCCTCCATCCCCTGCTTTCCTCAACAATCCTCTCCCCTGTTCTTTCGTTCTACTCCCCTCCCTTCTTCTCTCCTCCATTGCCCTCCCCTCCACACCCCTCCTTTCTCCTCCCCTCCCGTCCTCTTCCCATTCTCTTTCTCTTTCCTTCTACCTCCACCTCCAATCACCTCCTCTTTCCTCCCCTCATCCCTTCTACAGATGTTCCCCTACCCCACCTACTTTCACCCCTTCTGTCCCTCCTCCTTCCATCCCCTTTTCACCACTCCACTCCCCTTCCCATCCCCATCCCACCACTTTCTCTTCCTTCCCCATCCCCATCTCTCCCTCACATCCCCTCCTCTCTTACCTTCCTTTTCCCATCCCATTCCCTCCCTTCCTCCAAACTCATCCCTCTCCTCTCTTCCCATCCACACCCCTCTTATCTCATTTCTTCTTTCACATTCCATCATCTCTCCTCCCTTCCTCTCCACTTGCCTCCTCCGATCCAATCATATCACATATTATTCTATTCTTTCTCCTTCTCCTTCCTCCTCTTCCTCCTTGCTCCTTCTTCTTCTTTCTTTTCCCCCTCCTCTTCCTCCTCCCACCCACCCCACTCCCCTTTCACTTCGCTCCTAAATTCCTTACTCCCCACTCCACTCTTCTCTCCTCACTCCCCTCTTCCCTTCCACCATTCTCTTCCCTCTTTTCCCATACCCCACCCAACCCCCACTCACTCCTATAATTCTATCCTCCTCTTCCCTTCCACTACCCTCCTTCTCACTACCCTTTTCTCTTCTACCCCCTACTTTTCCCTTCCATTTCCTCCTCCCCACCCCTCTCTCTTCTATAATCTCTCCTATTCCCCCCCACACCCCTCTTCCATTCAATTTCCCTCTTCTCTCTTTCCTTCTGTCAGCCAAATGTTCTTTTCCCCTTCAATTTCTCTCCATCCCATTCTGCTTTTCCTTCCCACTCCCCTCTCTCTCCCACTCTTCCCTTCCACTTCCTTCTACCTCCCATTTCTTGCTCTTCCTTCTTTTTTCGTTCACCCTCCCATCCCCTTCCCTCCCTTCTTATCCCCCTCCAATACCCCCTGCGCTTTTTCCTTCCCTTGAATCCACTTTTCTCCCCCTTTATCCCCTCCTTTTTTCCTTTCCATTTTCCTTCCACCTCCCTTCCATCCCCCTTTCTCCTCTACCAGCTTCTATTCCACTTTCTTCCTCTCCTCTCCTCTAACCTCCCTTTCCCACCCCTCCCCTTTTCGCTTACCACTTCCCTCTCCCTCCTCTCCTCTCCTCTCCCCTTCCCATTTCCCTTCCTCGTCTTTCTTCTCTTCCCTCAGAGATCCTCTCCTCTCTTCTTACCTTCTACTTCCCTTCCACCTCAGCTTGCTTCTCCTCTCCACTCCTCTCTACCCTTCTACCTCCCCTCCATCTCCTCCCTACTCCTGTCTTCCACTTCTCTCTTCTCCATTCTTCCCTTCCACTTCCCTGGCCCTGACTCATTTCCTGCCCTGTGGCTCCCTCCCCTCTTTTCGTCCACCTTCCTCTGTTTCCCATGTTATCCTCTCCGTTCGCCACTCGCCGCTTCCCTTCCACTCTGCTTTTCTCTACCACTTCCCTTCACTCCTCTCCTCCATTCCACCCTCCCCTATCATTTTTTCTAGTTTTGATTATTTTTCACTCATCTAATTTCTTATCTTTTCCTCCCTCACCTCCCATTCCCTCCCTTCTATCTCATCTTCTCCTCCCCTGCCTCTCTTTGCCTCACCTCTCCTCTCCTTTCCTCCTCTCTTCTCCTCTCCTCTCCCCTCCTTTCGACTCCACTCTTTTCACCTCGCCTCCCTTCCACACTACCATCTCATCCTCTCCCATCGTCCCTTCCCCTCCCCTACCCTCCCCATAGGCTCTCCTATCCACTCCCCTTCAGTTTCCTCCCCTCCTCCATTCTGCCTCAACTCTCTTCTTGTCTTGTCTCGTTTTCACTCATTTCATCTCCTCTCCTTTCCTTCCCTCTCATTCACCATCCCCTGCTTCCCTTCCCTTCCCTTCCCTTCCCTTCCCTTCCCTTCCCTTCCCTTCCCTTCCCTTCCCTCTGCTTTCCTTCCTCCCCTCCCCTCTCCTTTGTGTTGCTAAATACTTTGGCACAGTTTGACGCTTCTCCATGAAATTTTCCAATAAGGTGTTGCTTTCTGACTAGTTTGTGCATGGAAAGTTACTGGGTGAATTGTCAAGCGGAGGGCAAGGAAAAACATCCCAAAACACAAAATCTTCTTTAGACAAGGTTACAGCAAAAACTGCTGAATGGCATTACATTAAATTGTGCAGGTAGCTAGATCTGGGTTCATAGACTTCTTTTTCTTATTTCCTGTAAATCAGTTCAGACGTTTTTGAAAAATTCAGATTAGGAAATGATTGTATATCTGCACAGTTGAGTCTGCAAGAGGCTTCGAAGACTCTCAGAGGAGGGCCAATTTATAAATAGAGTGTTCTTATTGGCCCAGGGAGCTTTATTTCTCTTGGGCCATCTCAGTCCTGCAGGAGTCAGACTCCAGCAGGAGCGAAGTCTCTGATTGGCTACCAGCCACATGAGAAAAATGTTCCTTGCAGCCTTTAAAGTACTCGTGGACTTAGTCCCCTAGTCTGAACTTAAAAAAGAAAAATACAGCCCCCCTACCCAGGCAGATTTTGGCCCCAGGATCTAATCCCCCAGGACATCCACCCACTGTCAATCCGTGAACTCATGCGTCAAAGTAAAGCCTTCATTTGCTGCCCTCAACTTCACCAAAAAGTTGTGGTCACCATTTTATGTCTTGGAAAACTGTCCCTGGGGCTGAATAGTAGCTTGTATTTATTATAGGAGTCATGTGAGGGCTTTCCTGACCCCTTGTGTTTGTTATAAATGAGATGAAGGGAGCTTTTCAAGGATGAAGCTTTATACTCTACATTATTAATGGTGTACAAGTATAAAAACTGAGAACGGAAAAAAGGGAAATGAACTGTTTAATAACTGTTACAGC
>NW_028254145.1:0-2000 GCF_964263255.1 Lissotriton vulgaris
TGTTGATGATGTCACATATTACATCATTCATGACATGGTCAGTGACATCACTGATGACATCACTGATGACATCTCAAATGACATCATCACTGATGACATAATCCACGTGACAATCAGACACTAGTATAACCTTTCATCACTCACTGTAAATTACAGAGTACATAATTTGAATCCATTGACACACCAATACAAATTTCTAAAAACCCACTCAGTGATTCCTAGATCTACACACACATCTAACCACTTACCTATAGATTCAATCATACATGCTGTGAATGATCAATAGAACACTATCAAATATACTGATACACCTATGTCGACATTACATACCAGAACACATCCTATTCAGTTATGCAGTCATCCTACTCGCTTATGCAAACAATGACCATACTTACATTTACTCAGCTACACACTTATACAGACACCACTTTATTTATTCATATAGATAGTAACTCATACTTAGTGTGTTATAAAATCACTATTACAAGTATACAGTTATCCATACAGTCACTCATACAATCACTGAGTCTTATGTATACTTATTTATATACAACTGTCACATACACTGCCTTTTATATTTCTACTTTGTTGGACATGTATCATTGAGAAATATATTTACTCATCAGTACACCCATAAAGATATTCACTCACCCAAACAACTGTTTCCACATGCAGTCTTAACCTCATATACCTACTAAATCAACATTTACACATCTTTGGACAGTCACACACCTCCCACTCAACCACACACATTCACTCTCCCATACAAATACTCAGTTAACTAATCAATAAATAATATAGACTTTCACGTTGCTAGTAACCAACTGGTGCAGCAGTTTACACAGAAAAGGGGGCTGGGTAGAAAGACCCTGACCCCCTAGGCCTGCTCAGGGGGTCCTAAAAGGACCCCCAAAACTCAAAAATGTTTTGTAAATGGGAGGATACACGCAGGATGCGCGCATCCTGCCGATAAAAAAAAATTGAAGCACGGTCTTCTGCACTAAATATGCTAATGTGCCCACGGGGGGCCAAATCCCAGGGGCATCATCAAAAAACAGTGTGGGGGTCCCAATCCCCCACACACTGCCCCAGGGACCGCCACCCCCCAGGGCTTCAACATATTATAGGCGGGGGACTCAAAGCCCCCTGTAGCCCCAGAGACCGCCACCCCAGGACTTCTTTGAATTGGGTGGGGGGCTCTCAGGCCCACCAGCCCTGGGGCCCACAATTGGCCACGGGAGGGTGGCCACGCGGCCCCCTTCCTATAAATAATTTTTTAAAATCTTAATTTGGGGGTGAGACCGTGGGGGATGGGGTCCCCTGGGCCCCAAAAAAGTTAAATGAAGGGGGGCCACACAGCCCCCCTTTAAAAAAGAAAGAAAAAGACGTGATCGTCCCTAGGCCCGCCCCCTCACAAACACACTCTGGAAACACTCCCTGTGGCGCGTTTTAAATTGGGGAATTAATTCCCCTTCAATACTGGGGGTCCCTAGGGGCCAACTAGCCGACCAGGTATCTCCAGTAAGCGCCACAGAGCTGTATTGCAGAGAGGTGCTCCAGGCCGTGCCCCTTTTTACACCTCTCTGCAACGCAGCCTTGTGGCGCTTACTGGAGGTGCCTGGTGGGCTAGTTGGACCCCAAGGACCCTCAGGATTCAAGGGGACGTAATCCCCCAACTTAAAACACGCCACCGGCGCGATTGCACAGTGGTGAAGGTAGAGGGCGGGGCCTGAGGTGATATGTGTGCAAACACGCCCTGTGGCGCATTTTAAGTCTATAGGAATCTATAGGTAAGTGTTTAGATGTGTTTGTAGATGTAGGAATCACTGAGTGGGTTTTTAGAAACTTGTATTGGTGTGTCAATCGTTTCACATATGGTACTCCATATTTTATAATGAGTGTTGAAAGGTTATACTAGTGTATGATAAGATGTATCAGATTGTCACGTGGATGATGTCATCAGTGATGTCATTTGAGATGTCATCAGTGATGTCACTGAC